>NC_143509.1:43135289-43288414 GCF_031878675.1 Megascapheus bottae
AAGAATAAATTTAGCATAAAATAAATGAATGTTGGTTTCATTATTTTATATTAAAAAAAAGTCAGTCAGGACTGAGCTGAGGATATGTTTTTGGAAATATTTAGAATATAATGGTTACCACTGACCAGTACTGAGTGACACTCCCCCCCCCCACCCCTGGGCTTGAACTCAGTACCTGAGCACTGTCCTTGGGCTTTCTTAGGGCTAGCACTCTACCACTTGAGCCACAGCACCGCTTCCAGCTTTTCTGTGTATGTGATACTGAGGAATCAAACTCAGGACTTCCTGCATGCTAGCTAAGCACTGTACCACTAGGCCATGCTAGCCCCATGAGTGATTATTTTAATTAAATGTAAATATGTACCACACTGAGTTTCTGAAGAAACAGACTGTGCATTTTATGTGACCCAAAGTATGAAATATGAGAGGAGTAATTATGTGAACCTTTACCTGCTCGGGGTTCACTGTTGCCATCATTGGAGGGGAGGGCGAGGCTGTGGAGGCGCTCAGCGGACACAGGAACGAAGACACTGGGTTCCCCCCCCCAAAAGAGAAGGAAGGAAGGAAGAAATGATGGAAGGAAGGAAAAATAAATAACTGAAACTAGGGGGAAAGTGAAGTAAGACCAATTATGACTATAATATAACTTCGCATTTATAGTGTACAGTCAGACATATTGTTATGACCCAGACATATGGCTGACAAAATAGCATTAAAATGTCTGATACATGAATTACAGTACAGTGTAAATGCGCTGGATAAATACCAGAGGACTCAGTAGAATAAAAGCAGTTTTTAAGACAGGAGTCTAGCCACTTAAGTCGCCAAGTGACGTGGACTGCAGGGACGAGCCACACAGCCAGTTCTCCACTAGTCACTTTCAAACTTTGTCAAAAACTTCCTAAGTCTCCTAGTTCACATCTTTAAACTCCTAACCACTACAGGGATTTCAAACAAGGAAACCCAGTAGACACAGACCTAACCATCAAAACACTGGGGCTGCGAGCATGGCCTAGTGGTGAAATGCTCGCCTAGCATGCTCGAAGCCCTGGGTTCCATTCCCCTAACCACATACATCGAAAAAGCCGGAAGTGGTGCTGTGGCTCAAGAGGTAGAGCTCTAGCCTTGAGAAAATCCAAGGACAGTGCTCAGGCCCTGAGCTCAAGCCCCAGGACTGGCCAAAAAAATACAAACAGTTAACCATTACATTTTTTTCCTTGTACTTATGGCTATTTTCTTGAAATATGCAGTAAATGCCAACAATAGCATTGGTATTTTTATATCAATTCATACCATCAACTTTGGGAAAAATAAGAATAGGTAAAGTGAGAGCACATACACACACACGCTCGTGTATATATGTCCATATATATGCACATATATATTACATGTATATATATACATATATATGTGGACATATATATATTTGGGGGGGGGTTGTGGGTCTTGAACTCTGGGCCTGGGCACTGTCCCTGAGCTCTTTAGCTCTACCACTTGAGCCACAACATTCTGATTTTCTGGTGGTTAACTGGAGATAAGACTCACAAAAATCCATGCCCAGGCTGGCTTTGAACCTTAATCCTCAGATCTCAGCTTCCTGATAAGCTAGTATTACAGGTGTGAGCCACTGGTGCCCTGCTCAAATATTTTAATGTAGTTCTTTTCAGAGTAATTTGTATTGCAAATCTTACCTGATTTTGTTTGTCCATTCTTCTTGGCTAATGCGTTCGTTGGAACAGAATTTGTCTTTGCAGTGGCAGGCTGGATGAATTTTCGAAACAAGATAGTTAATGATGTGTAATGATAAAAAAAATTAATAATAAAAAGAAAGTGCTTCTGTGGCTCAAAGGGATACAGCACTAGTTTTGAGCAAAAAAGAAGTCAGGGCTAGCACCAGGGTCCTGGGTTCAAGCACCATGATCAACAACCAAAAAACAAGCTAGAAATATTACCAACTAGAGCTGATTTAATTTTTGAGGCCAGGAGTGTGCCTAGTAGTAGAGTACAAAGCCCTAGATTCAATTCCTTCCTATCACATACTCAGAAAAAGCTGAAAGTGTGTTGTGGCTCAAATGGTAGAGCGCTATCCTTGAGAAAGCTCAAGGACAGCCCAGGCTGTGAGTTCAAGCCCATGAACTGGCAAAAACACACACACACACACACACACACACACAATTTTTTAATGTTGTGTAATAACAATAATGTTGTAGAGCCGGGAGTTTGGCCTAGTGGTAGAATGCTTGCCTAGCATGCATGAAGACCTGGGTTCGATTCTTCAGTACCATATACCTAGAACAAAAAAAAAGCTGGAAGTGATAGTATGGCTCAAGTGGTAGAGTTCTAGCCTTGAGAAAGCCCAAGGACAGTGTTCAGGCCCTGAGTTCAAGGCCAAGGACTGGCAAAAAAAAAAATGTGTAATCCACATGATATGTATTTAACAATTCAAGACAGAAATATAAATCTATTACCTTCAAATGAAAACATTTCTCAGGCCATACTGAAAAACAAAAGGGAATATGATGAATTCTATAATAATGCTAACCATCATTTTTTTTTTTTTTGCCAGTCCTGGGGCTTGAGCTCAGGGCCTGAGCACTGTTCTTGGGCTTTCTCAAGGCTAAAGCTCTACCACTTGAGCCACAAGACCATTTCCGGCTTTTTCAATGTATGTTGTACTGAGGAATCGATCCTGGGTCTTTGTGCATGCTAGGCAAGCACTGTACCACTAAGCCAAACTGCCAGCCCAATTCTTGAACAATTAGGACAGTGTTAAATGCTCATGCTTAGCCTTCAAAAATAGTTATGTTAAGTTTTGGATTTGGAGGTGATTTTTCTGTTACTGATTAAAATGGCAACTTAACAAATATATTAAAGAAAAATGAGAATACAATACTGGGTGCTGTTGGCTAATGCCTGTAAGCCTAGTTATTCCAGAGGCTAAGATCTATAGACCAGAGTTCAAAGCCAGCTTGGGTAGAAAAGCCTGTTGGACTTTTATTTCCACTAAACTACCAAAAACAGCCAGAAATGGAGCTGTGACTCAAGCGGTAAAGCAGTAGGCATGAGCAAAAGACACTCAAGAACAAACTCAGGCCCTGAGTTCAATCCCCAGGACTGGCACACAAAAAAGTACAGATTTAAAAGATTATGAACTTGAGATTTTAAATATGAAAAAATATCCAGGCCCAGTGGCTCATGCCTATATTCCTAGCTACTCAGGAGGCTGAGATCTGAGGATCTCAGGTCAAAGCCAGCCTGGGTACTAAAATCCATGAGACTCTTATCTCCAATGAACCACAGAAAACGTGAAGTGGCACTGTGGCACAAGGGATAGGGCGGTAGCCTTGAGCTGAAGAGCTCAGGGACAGCACCCAGGCCCAGAATTCAAGTTCCATGACCAAATAACCAAAAAAAAAAAAAAAAGAATTCAAGAAGAGGGGCTGGGAGTTTGGCCTAGGGATAGAGTGCTTGCCTAGCACACACAAAGACCCAGCTTCGATTCTCCGTACCACATACATAGAAAAGGCCAGAAGTGGTGCTGTGGCTCAAGTAGTAGAGAAAGCCCAAGGACAGTACTTGGGCCCTGAGCTCAAGCCCGGGATTGGCACCCCCTCCCCCCAAAAAAGAACAATATCCATTAATTAAAATGCTGCAGGGAGTTTGGCCTAGTAGTAGAGTGCTTGCCTAGCTTGCAGGAAGACCTGGGTTTGATTCTTTGATACCACATACATTTATTTAAAATAACCAATTTAAAATTAAAATAACAAGCTATAAACTAGGTAAAGAAGGTTTTTTTATCCAAAATTTGATTGGATGGGTAGCTCATGATATTTTATTTCATTATATATTTTTGTGAGTCATGGGGCTTGAACTCTGGGCCTGGGCACTGTTCCTGAGCTTTTCAGTTCAAGGCTATCACCCTACCCCTAGAGCCACAACCCCACTTCTTGTTTTCTAGTGATTAACTGGCGATAAGAGTCTCATAGTCTTTTGTTCCTGGGCTGGCTTTGAACCTTGATCCTCAGATCTCAGCCTCCTGAGTAGCTAGGATTATAGGCGTGAGCCATGACACCCGGCTCTCATGTTATTTTTAAAGATTTTTATGCGGAAAAAATAACCTCTTTTCTCTTTCTTTTCTTTCCTTTTCCTTTCTTTCTTTCTTTCTTTCTTTCTTTCTTTCTTTCTTTCTTTCTTTCTTTCCTTCCTTCCTTCTGTGGGTCATAGGTCTTGAACTCTGGGCCTGGACTCTGTCCCTGAGCTCTTCAGCTCAGGGCTACCCCTGGAACCTCAGCCCCATTTCCAGTTTTTCTAATGGTTAATTTGAAATAAGAGTCTCTCATTCTTTAGGGCCTGGGCTGGCTTCGAACCGTGAGATCATCAGATCTCAGCCTCCGGAGTAACTAGAATTACAGGTATGAGCCACCTTACCTGGCTTAATCTATTATCTTTTCCAAAGAAAGTAACACTTCTGAGCCGGGAGTATGGCTGAGTGGTAGAGTGCTAGCATGCACAAAGCCTGGGTTCAATTCCTTAGTATCACATATACAGAAAAAGCCTGAAGTGGTATTGTGGCTTAGGTAGCAGAGCACTAGCCTTTGGAAAGCTCAAGGAGAGTGCCCAGGCCCAGAGTTCAAGCCCCATGACTGGAAAAAAAAAAAGTGGCACTGTAGCTCAAGTGGTAGATCTCTAGTCTTGAGCTGAAGAGCTCAAGGACAGCACCAGGCCCAGAGCTCAAGCCCCACAACCAGCAAAAAAAAGAAGAAACACACACTTCTACATTCAAATGAATCTAATGTGATTAGCGAATCTCATGTCTGTGAAATAGGTGTGTGTATGTAGGTATGTATTTGAGGCCTGTTGTGTGGAGGAGAAATGAGTGGCTGATCTTTAGTCCCAATTCTAGCATCTCTTCCACCTGGCGAGAGTCTCTGAAACAGTAGTAAGATTTTCTTTGGTTTCAATACAAATATTCTGAAGCCACTTGGAGTAAACTGAGTTCTCTCTGATTTACTTAGCATTAAGTCCAAATTTACCTAGTTAAGTTTTCTCTTTCCCTCCTCTTTTCACTCTACAAATGTAATGTCCACCTCTTCAGACTTGTTTCTAATTTATATTATTTGATGGATTATTTCTAGGTTATAATTCCTCTTTATTAGTAGAATTTGGGTGGGGAGGATCATGGGGCTTGAACTTGGCCTGGGCACTGTCCCTAAGCTCTTCAGCTTAGGCTACCATCCTATCCTTGAGCCAAGCCCCACCTCCCTTTTTCTAGAGGTTAATTGGAGATAAGAGCCTCACGGACTTACGTGCCTGGGCTGGCTTTGAACCACAATCTTCAGATCTCAGACTTCTGAGTAGCTAGGACTATAGGTATGAGCCACCAGAGCTCAACTGAGAGCTTTTGAGAAATAGAGTCCTTGAGCAGCTGGAGCTGTGGATGTGCATTTTTTATGTCATCCCTTTGAGAAGCACTCATCCCTACGGACTCTGAAAGTTTCATTAAAGTTCCATTACATGTCCCAATCCTTTTTTGCCTTAGTTACTTTTTCAGATAGAGCCTTGGGTTTTACCCAGCTCCTTCTTCTTCCTACATTGCAAGGATTACAAGCCCATACCACCACAGTACACTTACTGGATGAGATGAGAGTCTCACTAACATTTTGTTCAGACTGGCCCCAAATTACAACCTCCCAATCCTCAGCTCCCCCATAACTGGGATCACAGGCAGGTACGCACATGAAGAGCAAATGATTTTAAGTAATATATAATTCTTATCTTCCATGTGACCTTTTACTTTACATTCACCTGTTTGATCTGCAGTTCCAGGAAAAGGGCCAACAGTCTTCTCCAGAAGACTCTCTGATACTTCCTGTTAAAATTAGCATCAATAATGAATTTTTCATTTATTTATTTTCTATGCACATCTCATTCTCAAAGCTGCTAGACAAAAAGTATGGAATGTCAGAATGTCTTAATGAAGAATTTCACATATGTTCACTAGGTCAGGCCTACCACTCACATTCATATGACAATGATTCTATAAACAAATCAAGTCCTGTATGGCAAAAATTGATATGTGGAAGTCACAGTTACTGAGTAGAAATGTAAAAACTGAACTAGCCAACAGCTGAGGAGCAAAATACAGAAGTAAAAAATGTTCCCTTGCAGCTGGGTGCAATGGCTCATGTCTGTAATCCTAGCTACTCAGGAGGCTGAGATCTAAGGATCGCACTTCAAAGCCAGCCCAGGCACTAAAGAACCCGAGACTCTTATTTCCAATTATCCACCAGAAACCCAGAAGTGGTGCTGTGGCTCAAGGGTAGGGCGGTAGCCTTGAGCCTAAAAGCTCAGGGACAATGCCCAGGCCCAGAGTTCAAGCCCCCCAACCAAAAATTTTTTAAAGACTAGATATTTGCTGGCTTCCTTCAATGAGATAAAGGTGAGTTAGGAGGCTTTTTTTTTTTTTTTTTATTCTAAAACCAAGGACCCATTCTGGAGGATTGTCTTAATAGATTGTAGGCTTGATTTATACAGCCGTTTTCTCTTTCTCTACAAAAATACCTAATTCCAGAAAAATTTGTAAAGACAAATTCACATTTTGCACCACAACATTACTGATAATTAACATGAAATCGCAAGTTTTGAGTCAGTGGCAATGATACCATTTTACCATGAATTCAGTTCAGAGTTAATCATAATGTCAACAGATCAGTCCTCAGATTCAAATTTAATCTTAGTTCGTCATGTCACAAAGTTTACAGATGGAAATACAAACAATAATCAATCGATCAGATTTGGGTTTGCTTTTTTTCAAGGAAAAACTGCAGCTATAAGGCACTAGAAATTCTAACAAAATCCTAAGCTTTGTGACTCATTTAAATGATTTTGCAATTAAATTAGATTATGATCTATGGATTTTATATGGCAATCAGAAATGAAATTTCATTTGGAATATGCATAGTATAAAACCAATAATAAGAATATTAAATTTAAAATCTTATATACCAGGAGATGATTATCTTTCCTGGCATCATACTGGTTTTGTTCTTTCTTCAAGGTCTCTTTTAAGACTGCTTCTGCTAACAAAATCATTAAGTTAAAATAGCATACTAAGAACAGTTGGATTAAATGACAGTTGTCAGAACAGAACTTTACAAATACTATTCACAATAAAAATATAATCACTACCCAAAGCTATGGACATGGTAATGGAAATATAAGCATAACTATATAGACATAAAAACCTATGACTCTATGGGCCGGGAGTTTGGCCTAGTGGTTAAAGTGCTTGCCTAGCATGCTTCATGAAGACCCGGGTTCGATTCCTCGGTACCACATACATAGAAAAAAGCCGGAAGTGGTGCTTGAGGCTCAAGTGGTAGAGCTCTAGCCTTGAGAAAGTCCAAGGACAGTGCTCAGGCCCTGAGCTCAAGCCCAGGACTGGCCAAAAAAAAAAAAAAAAAAACCTATGACTCTATAGACATATTTTATTTCATAAATTAATATGTTTCTATGACATATAAACCCTTAGCCTAATTGTGATTAAGTTCTAAATGCTAAGTCTCAGTGATTGTAAGTAGAGATTCCCTCCTTGAACACTTGTTTGTTAAAGTTGTCATTTAAAATATGATGTAAAAATCAATGTTAATAAATTCTTTAATAAAAAAAGTTAATATCAAAAATATATACATATATAATCACTGCCAGGTACTGGTGGCTAATGTCTGTAATCCTAGCTACTCGGGAGGCTGAGATTTGAGGATCACAGTTCAAAGCCAGCGCTGGCACAAAAGTCCATGAGACTCTTATCTCCAATTAACCACCAGAAAAAGGGGAAGTGGCACTGCTGCTCAAAGCGGTGAAAGTGCTAGCCTTGAGCTGAAGAGCCCAGGGATAGTGTTCAGATCCAGAGGGCAAGCCCTGTGAACAACAATCAATCAAGAGCCAGAAGTGGAGGTTGGGGCTCAAGTTGTAGAACACTGGATGACTGGGCATAAATGCGGGTTGTTTGTAAAGATGAGATCATACTATGTGCCCAGACAAGCTTATAACTCTTGGACTCAAAGAACCTCTTGCCTCAACCACCAAAGTAGCAGAAACTATAGATAGGAATCCTAACACCCAACTCTCCAACGAGCATCTTTAAACCTTTAACTTTGTCAAAAATATTTCTTACTTCTGTAAGCCCCTAACAACTAGAGGGAGTTCAAACAAAGAAACTGAGCATACTGAAACATAAAAGCAAAAACATCCGATTTACACTTTTAAAAATAGTTTTCTTGCTGTGTGGTTTGGAGGGATGGGGAAGAAAGATGGAAGGAGTGACACTGATCAAGTATCACTGTATTTAGCC
The DNA here is from genome assembly GCF_031878675.1 of Megascapheus bottae. Taxonomy (NCBI): domain Eukaryota; kingdom Metazoa; phylum Chordata; class Mammalia; order Rodentia; family Geomyidae; genus Megascapheus; species Megascapheus bottae. The sequence goes on from NC_143509.1 coordinate 43,143,643, forward strand.
TGTGGCTCAGGCCTGTAACCCTAACTACTCAGGAGGCTGAGATCTGAGGATCAAGGTTCAGAGCCAGCCCGGGCACAAAAGGATCTGATTATCTCCAAATAACCTCTAGAAAACGGGAAGTGGGGCTTGGCTCAAGGGTAGGCAGTAGTCTTGAGCTAAAGAGCTCAGGGATGGGCCCAGGCTGAGTTCGAGCCCCACGACCCACAAAAAAAAAAAAAAAAAAAAAAAAGATTCGTTGTATTTATAATACTTGGTTGCATGGTAACTTTTTGTACAACTACTTAAAGATAATATTTTTAAAATATTGTATATATTAATAGATCATTTTTTGAAATATGGGTGTCAATAAGTACATTGGCAGGGTTTTGTTGTTGTGTTGTTATATGCTGGTCCTGGGGTTTGAATAAGTTATTTTGTTTGAGGCTAGTGCCCTACCATATGAGCCAAAGTTCCACTCGCAACTTTTCTGAGGTTAATTGGAGATAAAAGTCTCATGGACTTTCCTGTCAGGACTACCCTTAAACCAGGTCTCAGCCCCCCTGAGTAGACAGTGGTGCAGGTGTGAGCCATTAGCCTCCTGCTTGATATTGCAAAAGGATTAGGAATGAGAGGACTGGAGCATTTCAAATGTTTTTAATGTATTTCTTTTTTTCTGACCTTTTTTTTAAACCAGTCTTGGGGCTTGAACTCAGGGACTGGGCACTGTCCTTGAGCTTCCTCAAGACTAATGCTCTACCACTTGAGCCACAATGCCACCCAGCCTTTTAATGTATTTCTTCGCAGGGTAATTTGTATTGCATATCTTACCTGCTTGTAACGTTTGTCCATTCTTCTTTGCTAATGCCTTAGTTGGAACAGAATTTGTCCTGGCAGTGGTAGGCTGGATGAGTTTTTGAAACAGTATAATTAATGAATGATGTGTAACCCATATGATATGTACTTAAAAATTGAATAGAAATATAAAGGCATTACCTTCCAAGGGAAGCGTTTCTCAGCCCATACTGAAAAGTAAAAGGGAAAATAATGCCTGATTCAAGCACCAAGACTGGCAATAAATAAATGAATCTTGCAAAAGTTAGTATTTTATTTTGTTACTGATTAGGACAAAAATGTGGCAGAAATATATTAAAGACCTAATACAATCTGCTTTTGCAATTTCAAATGTGAAGCAATATTCCTAATGATTTTTAATAAAATAGAAAAATGTAATTATGCCAATATAAATATGCTGATAGATAGGGACAAAAGTGATTCCCATCAGAGTGGTTGATCATAAGGACAAATATCAAAGCTGGTGGAAGAACTGCATACATTCGGGTTTGTTTGTTTGTTTTGCCAGTCCTGGGTTTGAGCTCAGGGCCTGAGCACTGTCCTTGGACTTTCTCAAGGCCAGAGCTCTACCACTTGAGCCTCAGCACCACTTCCAGCTTTTTTCCATATATGTGGTACTGAGGAATCAAACCTGGGTCTTCATCCATGCTAGGCAAGCACTCTACCACTAGGCCAAACTCCAGGCCCCAACTACATATATTCTTGATGGAACACCTCAGAATCATTCAAACCATTAAACTACAAGAACTCATTATTTTATATTTTTTCAGTAGTACCTAATAGAACACAAATGAAAATAGAGTTTATATTTATTTCTTCTCAATATAATGTTTATGACACTTGGGTGTATATGCCACTAATAGTATTTCCTTATATACACTTAAACTATTGATTTGTCTCTATATAATCTAGTTTACTTATATTTGATTTTTAAATTTTTGGTGTGAGTACTGAGATTTGAACTCAAGGCCTCACACTCCCATCCCAGATGACAGTTTATGGCTCTACTATTTGAACCACATTTTCACTTCCAGTTTTTTTGTTGTTTAACTGGAGATTTAAAAAAATCTGGGGAATTTGTTTTTCTGAACAATATCTGAGGTTCTCAGATCTACTTCAACCTCTTGAGTAGCCAGAATTATAGGCCTGAGATTTCTATGTTTAAACAAAACAAAACAAAACAAAAACCAGATGCAGTGGCTCATGCCTGTAATCGTAGCTACTCCGAAGGCTGAGATCTGAGGATCAAGATTCAAAGCCTGCCCAGGCACAATAGGACCTGAGACTCTTATCTCAAATTAACCACTAGAAAATGGAAAGTGGGACTTGGCTCAAGGGTAGGGCTGTAGGCTTGAGCTGAAGAGCTCAGGGATAGCACCAAGGCCGAAATCAAGCCCCATTACCCACAAAAAAAAAAAAATCCAAGAAGTTACATGAGCCAGATTTAAGGGGAATATTGGGGCAAGGGGGAGTGACCCTGGGGCTTGAACTCAGGGCCTAGACACTGTACCTGAGCTTTTTTTTTTCTACTCAAGGCTAGCTCTTGACCACTTGAGACAGCTCTACTTCCAATTTTTGGCAGTTAATTGGAAATAAGTGTCTCATAGACTTTCCTGTCTGGGCTGGCTTCAAACCAGGATCCTCAGATCTCTGCCTCCTGAGTACCCAGGATTACAGACATGAGCCGCTGGTGCTCAGCATTATATTTTCAATATTGAAATATAATATGCAAAAAAATGTCACAGAATCATAACTATTGAAAAATCTTTATACTTTAAACTCAGTATAATGTTTTCTAAAAACAACCACTTTCTCATTAAATTAACTGTAATTTTCTTATACCATTTCTTATACATTTCTGTCTTGGAAGTGGCACTGTAGCTCAAAGGGGTAGGGCAGTCACCTTGAGCTGAAGAGCTCAGGGACAACGCCCAGGCCCAGAGTTCAAGTCCCATGACCGACAAAAAAAAAAGTACATTGTCTGGATATATCATCTTTCTCCAAAGGGTTTTTATGGAACAAACATCGAAAATCTAGCTATCTTTGAGAATTCAACTCATCCAAATTAATCTAATCTGATTAACCGGTGTTTATGAAACCTGAATTGTTGATGCTAGTTATTAATTATGGAGACATGGGTGGCTGCAATTGACTGGGTTCTAGCAGTCCCTCCACCAGGCGGGAATCTCTGGAGCAGAGCTGATCTTGTCTCTGTTTTCAATGGATGTATACTGACACCACTGCAGGTGAGTTCTTTCAAATGTTCTCATCACTAACTCTGGAACTACCTAGTGACGTGTTCTCTGCTTTTCCTGCTTTCCACTAAAATTGCCCTCCTTTTCAAAAGTAATTGTTAAGATATGTAGCATTTACTCTATTTTATATTATTTTTATGAAATGTCCCACCACATAATTCTTCATTATTCACATATAACCTACTAATCTGTATTTTTTTCTTCCCCTTGCTTCTTCCTCCTTACTAAAAGCATACGCAGAAATTAAGCAATTTTTATGCTTTCTCCTGGTCACCTTGTGTCTTAAACTATTATCCTCTGGCTTTTTAATGTTAACTTCTTTTTTATTCTTCTTTTCTTTATGTACTGGTCCTGGAGCTCAAACTCTGGACCTGGGCCCTGTTCCTGAGCTTTTGTTCTCAAAGCCAGCACTTTACCACTTGATCCACAGCTCAACTTCCAGCTTTTTGGTGAAAATTTGGGGATATAAAAGTTTCTTATGTCTGTCTCCCCAGGCTGGCTTTGAACTGTGATCCTCAAATCTCAGCCTCCTGAGTAGTTAGGATTACAGGTGTGAATTATAGGCATGAATCACCAGCGCCCAGCAGTCTCAAGTTCTTTAAAAGGAAGCATCACAGTGCTACTCAGAGAATGGTCTCAAGAGTTGGAACTGAGAACTTGAGAATTACAAATTCCCAGACCAACAAAGGCCTGACATTATCCAAAGTTTCTGCAAAGTTTGAGAAGCCCTGGTATGTGGGATCTGCTTCCAAACACCTTTATAGTAACTTGGAATGTAGCCTCAAGTTCAATCCTCTCATCAAATTGAAACTCTAGGGGATGACTTAAATTTTCCAGTGAAATTTTGACCTAGTAATGACTTTCCTGATCTCTTCATTACTAATCGTATATTTTTCTTCTTTCCATTTCTAGTCTTTAGAAAAACAAATGTTCATATGCCATTAAATTACAAATATCATTGACCTTAGGTTTTATTTAACTCTAGAAAACAAAACATGGCTCTACATAATCCAGTACATAAACCCTTAAATACCTTCCCCACTGACAGGAAGACAGGAAAGCTAGGAATGCTTTGTTCCACTTCCTAAAAACTAGTCTGGTGACAGAACCCTCACTCCATATTTCTCCCATATTTCTAATACCATGCACTTTTTCTCAGGATTTGCTCTGTGTTTCCACACTCTGTCATGCACAATTTCCTCTTCCTGCTTCATTCACTCCCTGTTCCCTCCGCCTTTCTTAGTCTTCATTTTCTCCACTCCTCCTTCATTGTTTGCTAAATTTCCTCCGGTATGAGCTGATCCTAGAGTGGCACTCCACACTCATGATTCAGCTCCCTTCCTGATAGCCTCTGTTGCTGAAAGTTGATAGGATGTACATTCACATTAAATGTCTCCTTCTACCAGGAATCATTTGTCATGTACACTCTGGTTCCCAGAAAATATCATGGCTCCTATTTTTAAACACATATTGTTGAATTAATTTTATAATATATGATCCTTACCTTCTCTTTGATCGTCTCCAATTTGTTTTCCATGCCCAAGAAAATCCTCAATACTCTTCTCTGAAAGACTCTCAGAGATTATCTGTTAAGAGTGACAATAATTAGGCCAAGTGAGGTGGCTCATGCCTGTAATCCTAGCTACTCAGGAGGCTGAGATGTGAGGATCTCAGTTCAAAGCCAGGCTTGGCATTAAAGTCCACGAAACTTATCTCCAATTAACCACTAGAAATCTGGAAATGGCACTGTGGCTCCAGGGGTAGGGTGCTAGCCTTGAGCTAAAGCGCTCAGGGACAATGCTCAGGCCCAGAGTTCAAGTCCCATGACCCCCCAAAAAAGAGTGACAGCAATCATAACTTGCAAAAAGTTTTATCTAGTTTTATCTATCATTTCTAAGTAGATAGCTGAATGTCCTGCTTTGAGGACAATTAGACTTAATAAGAGAAGACTGTGCAAAAATTCAGAGCCTCTCAATGAAGCACTTCATGCATGCTCTGCATGAAGTTCAAGCCAATCTTTTACCTTCACATGGCTACTTACTTTCTTTTTTTCATATATTTTTATTGTAATTAATAGAAGGGTTACATTATATTCACCAGATAGAAGGTGCATTACATCACAAACATTGATACCCTTTCTCGTGACATGGTCCCCATTTCCCTCCCCCCCCACTCATCTTGATTTACCCCCTTCCCTATCCTATCTCAAATAACCAATTAAGCATATATGAAATATATCAGATAACAAGGTGAAATATTGTAACAATGTGAGATAACCAAGGGACAGCAAAAGAGATGAGCGATAACATAGTACATTAAGGACAACAGTCACTCATTATATGGCTTTTGTTTCTATATCCTAGAGGTCCTTTCATTTAGCATCATACTATATGACCTTATGTATCTAGATTTTGTTCTATTGTAAATCTCTGCTAGGAGAGGCCAAGGTTTCTACTGATTATGACAAATGAGGGAAACCATTGAGCCTATGTTCCTTTGAGTCTGGCTTACTTCACTTAATATGATTTATCTAAGTCTTTCCATTTTTTTACAAATGGGATGATGACGTTCTTCCTGACAGCAGCATAGAATTCCATTGTGTATAAATACCACATCTTGTTGATCCACTCATCAACTGAGGGACATCTGGGTTGGTTCTATATCTTTGCTATGGTAAATAGTGCTGCACTGAACATCATTGTGCTAGTGGATTTAGTATGTCCTTGTTTCTGGCCGATTGGGTAAATGCCAAATAGTGGAATTGCTGGGTCATATGGGAGCTCTATATTTAGTCTTTTGAGGAACTGCCATACTGCTTTCCATAGAGGTTGAATGAGTTTGCACTCCCACCAACAGTGTAGTAGTGATCACTCCTGGCCACATCCCTTCCAGCATCTGTTGTTATTAGATTTCTTGATCCTGGCCATTCTAACTGGAGTGAGGTACAATCTTAAAGTTGTTTTCATTTACATTTCTTTTATGACCAGAGATGTTGAGCATTTCTTCATGTGTCTATAGGCCATTTTTATTTCTTCTTCAGAGAGACTCACTTTAAGTCTTTGGCCCATCTTTTAATGGGATGGTTGTTTCTTTGGAGATTAGCTTTGGAGTGATTCACTTTTTGAGCTGTTGATATATTTTAAATATGAGGCCTTTCTCCGTTGTATGGTTAGTGAAGATCTTCTCCCATTCTGTGGGCTTTCTAGTTAATTTGCTGGCTATGTCCTTTGTACATGGCTACTTACTTTCTAAGCCAGTCATGGAAGTTGAGAGGAAATGCATTCATGGACACAGGTATTATGCATGTATATAATTAACAAAGAAAACAACTTAAGGGGCCAGGAGCATAGCCTAGTGGTAGAGTGCTTGCCCCACATGAAGCCCTGGATTCAATTCCTTGGTACCACATACACAGAAAAAGCTGGAAGTGGTGCTGTGGCTCAAGTGGTAGAACACTAGCCTTGAGGAAAGCCCAAGGACAGCAGCAGTCAGGCCAAGTCCAAGGTCCAGGACTGGCACACACACACAAAAAAAGAAAAACAATTTAGGAATATGCAATCTTGGATTCCATACCCCATGATTTTTCAAAACACATATTTAAACAAATGGTTATAAACACCCTTATTATATTTCCATGGTAACATGGCTTTAATGTTAAGATAGTTGTCTTGAGAAGAGACTTCAGGGTATGTCATATTAAGTATAAACAGGACATATTAAATGCTGCTTTATCAGGTGAGGTGTGTTTTACGAGCATTACTTTATGTACAGATTTTACTAACAGTAAAAAGGTTTTGAAAATGTAACAAGAAACATTTTCTTCAGGTTGTGTTTAAATAAGTGCATGAAAATTCTAGAGATGATATGCAACTCTTTCCTTATTAGGAAGGAACTATACCAGAAGCCTCAGTAAGAAGGAAGCACAAATGTGTTTACATTCTGTGTGTCTGAAATACACCACACACTTCTATTTTCTTGTATACATATTACATAAAGAATAAGTGAGCCTGGAGCCAGTAGCTCACACCTATAATCCTAGCTAGTCAGAGGCTGAGATTTGAGGAGCCCTGGTTCAAAGCCAGACCAGGCAGAAATGTCTAAAACTCCTATCTTTAATTAAGCACCAAAAAATCAGAAGTGGAACTCAAGTGGTAGAGTTCCAGCCTTGAGCAAAAGAAGCTAAGAGACAGTGCCCCTAGGCCTGAGTTCAAGCCCCTGTACTGGCACAAAAAGACAAGAAGAAAGGAAGTGGGAGGAGGAGGAGAAGGAGGAAGATAAGAGAGGAGGAGGAGGAGGAAGAAAATGAGTGGAAGGAGAAGGACAAAGAGAGAGGGGAAGAGGAAGGAGAGGGGGGTGAGGGAGGAGGAAGAGGAAGAAGAACAGAAGAATGGCTATGGAGATGATTCTGTTAGCTTATGCTTCCTGATTACTCTGGAATATCAAAAGTGACAGGAAGAATAGATGTCATCCACTGATGCTTGTCCAGAATGTACTCCCCCAATACTTCCACATGGCTCACACATTTGCATTTTAACTGTCACCCTCAAGAAAATGGCCTCTATGACTGCAGAATTACACTATGCTCCCATCTCCATTGTAACATGAATTTCATTATTCTGTAATCTAAATCCTACTTTTTATATAAATCACCTACACTGACTTACAGTATTTACTGTTTGTTGTATTTTTAACTCTTTTTTTTTTTTTTTGGTACTGAGGATCCAGCCCAGGTTATTGCATTTGCTAGGCATGCATTTTACCACTGAGCTACATCCCAGCCCTTGTCCTGTTTTTAAAACTGTAGTATAATTCCAGTCTGGTTTACCCAGTGTTTTAACTGCTTAGTATACAGTGAATATGCTCAATAACAGAAACATATGCAAAGTCAAAACATTTAAAATATATGCAATGTCAAAACATTTAAGATCCCAGGAACAAGGTCTCAAGTAGCAAATGGCCATATTCCTGAAAATTTTTCCCATCACTAGGCTCTAATATTTGGCCCACACCAAAATAGAATCACATTTGTCCCATTCAGCTTTTCCATTATTTTACTGACAGTACTACTATTTGATCACCCTTGTGCTCAATAAGTATCCTCAATGTTTATTTTTCCATTTAATACCCTGGGGATTGTTTCATCTTACATAGTATACTTGTTTTACAGGTCACTGAATAATTTCACATTTCTTATGCCATTTCTTCATTCCGAACACCTAAAGGTAGATATATGCTACCCCCAAGAAGGACCATGAAATTCAACTAATTAACTTAATTTGTCCCTTATTACCTAATTCCCAGATGACAAACAGCAAATTGATTTATTATATATACTCTACGGATAAGCCGTTACCAGTGCCGAAGGTTCAGGCCTTTTCCATCTTCCCACTGATCACTTTTAAATAGGTCATTTTTATTTATAGTTATGCCCTCTCAAAGCATATCTGCCCTAGAGATGTTCAAAGCATTCTATTTATGAAAGTGGTTCTTCATAAAAATACCATGAAAAGCTGGGCCTGGTGGCTCATACCTGTAATCCTAGCTACTCGGAAGGCTGAGATCTGAGGATCAAGGTTCAAAACCAGCCCAGACGTAGCCTTGAACTGAAGAGCTCAGGAACAGTGCCCAGGCCGAGTTCAAGTTCCATCACACACACACACACACACACACACACACACACACACACACACACACACACACACACACACACACAAAGCCCAGGCACTAAAGTCCCTGAGACACTTATCTCCAATTAACCACGAGAAAACTGGGACTGGTGTTGAGCTCAAGGACAATGCCCAGACCCAGAATTCAAGTCGCAAGACCAAAAAAAAAAAAAAAAAAATGCCATGAAGCTGAATTGTTATTTCAATGTCTCAAATTTACACTTCATATTTTCCTTTTCTGAAACATTCCTGAAAATCCAAGTAAACTAGTAATTCTAATATGTGAAACGTAATGTGTTTCCAATCTTCCTGTGATATAATACACATTTTTGAATTTAATTTATTGGGAAGGTAATGTACAGAGTGGTTATAGTTATATACATAAGGTAGTTAGTATATTTCTTGTCGAACATTGTTTCTTGGGGCTGGGAGTTTGGCCTAGTGGTAGAAATCTTGCCTAGCATGCAGGAAGACAGGGGTTTGATTCCTCAGTACCAGATATATAGAAAAAAGCCAGAAGTGGTGCTGTAGATCGAGTGATAGAGCCCTAGCCTTAAGAAAACCCAAAGACAGTGCTCAAGACAGAGGGGGGGGGGGGGAAGAAAAGCAATGGTGGTTCATGCCTGCAATCCTAGATACTCAGGAGGATGAGATCTAATAACTGAGATTCAAACCAGCCCAGGCAGATTTAAAAGACCTGTGAGACTTTTTATCTCCAACTAACCAGCAAAACTTTGGAGGTAAAGGTATGGCTCAAATGAGAGAGCTATAGCATTGAGTGGAAAAGTCAAAAATTGAGTTCAAGCCCCAGGATTGGAAAGAAAAATCTAGGCCTGGGAGTTTGGCCTGGTGGTAGAATGCTTGACTAGCATGCACGAAGACCTGGGTTCGATTCCTTGGAACCACATACATAGAAAGTGGTGCTGAGGCTCAAGTGGTAGAGCTCTAGCCTTGAGAAAGTCTAAGGACAGTGCTCAGGCCCCCATTTCAAGCCCCACAACAGGCAAAAAAAAATCTTGAATCTCAAGGGTTTGTTTTGTTTTGTCAGTTTTGGGGATAGAACCCAGGTTGAATTTAGAAGAGATATTCTTTTTTTTTTTTTTTTTTTTTTTTGGCCCCTTTCTCTTTCTGGCCCGGCTAGGCCCCCCTTTCTAGCTCAGGCCCCGCTCGCTCCGGCCCTGCTCGCTCCGGCCTGGCTTGCTTCCGCCCGGCTCGCTCCAGCTTGCTCTTGGCCCCGCTCGCTCCGGCCCGGGTCGCTCCCGCACGCTCCTGGCCCCGCTCGCTCCGGTCCGGCCCTGCTCCTGGCTTGCTCCGGCCCCGCTCGCTCCGGCCCCGCTTGCTTCCGCCCGGCTCGCTCCTGCTCGCTCTGGCCCGGCTCGCTCCGGCCCGGCCCTGCTCCTGGCTTGCTCTGGCCCCGCTCGCTCCGGCCCGGCCAGCTCTCGCTTGCTCCTGGCTCTGCTCGCTCCGGCCCCTTCTCGCTCTGGCCCCGCTCGCTCCCTGGCTCGGCTCGCTCCCGCACGCCAGTCCTGCTCGCTCCGGCTCCGGCCACCACTCGGTTGGGCTCTGTTCACTTCAGCTCAGCTTGCTTCTTTCACTCTCTGTCGCCGTCGCAGTCTCGTCTCTGCCACTTCCGGCTTGGTTGTGTATGTGGGATACCGAGGAATCGAACCCGGGTCTTTGTGCATGCTAGGAAAGCACTTTAACCGCTAGGCCAAACTCCCGGTCCCAGAAGAGATATTCTTATGTGATTATGGAATGAGGTATGTCTAAAGAGCCAGTATGATATAAAAAACAAGATGTAAAATTCTATTTTAAAATGTACATTTTTTTATAACCTCAATGAAAGTTGTTGATCAATAATGGGTTAAGAACAGGGAAAGAGCTACCAGCTCTTTGGGGATGCGTACCAGCAAGAGAGGGTTGTGCTAACAAGACAGAAAAAGAATAAGCAGGGTCAAAGTAGAAAATAGAACAATATGTATGAAAATAGAACAATGAAATCTGAGGAAATTGTTTTAGGGAAGAAAGAGGGAGGACTGATTGTATTTGTGCATGAAAATGTGACAATAAAACCCCCTTTTTATACTCATGTCTCCTCAACATCACAAAACCCCCACAAAATGTGTAAAGGAATGTAATAGTAACTTAATAATATGTCCATAATGATACTGATCATGCTACCATTTTTAAAGTATTACTATAATCGACTTCAATTTCATTGCTATAAAAATCAATTTAATTTATGTAGTTAAGTACCACAACCTAAACGCTGGAACATTATTATTATTAGAGCAAAAGAAAAATGGTGAAAGAAATGTTACTTTAATTTTCCACTTGGAATATAAATTTGTAATCAGAATCTGTGTGTGTGTACTAATACTAGTAGTCATAACTTAGGGCTTTCACTTGGCATTTTTTGCTCACACCTGGCACTCAACCACTTGAGTGGTTCACTGGAGATGGGGATCTCAGATTTTTCTGTCCCAAGCTGGCTTTGAATCAGTCTTCAGAGTTCAGCCTCCTTAGTGGCTAGAATTACAGCTGTGAACAGTGCCCAGGAAGGTCATCAGAATTCTAAGGAATAATACAGAGCTTGGAAATGTGTGTGTGTGTGTGTGTGTGTGTGTGTGTGTGTGTGTATGAACATGGGGTTAATAATATTTTTTTCCTATTGAGGATGTTTCTCTATGTTTTCTTCCTTAATTTAATCTTCCTCAGAACATTACCTGAACATACACAACCTAAATACTAAAGAGGACTGTCTATACCATATTTTTTAGAAATTTAATAGGCTAAATTAATAGTTGTTGAATGTATATTATGTAATTCCTTTTTTAAAATCCATTCCTCTATTCAGATATTTACATTAAAAGTAATGTTAAGTTACTTATTTTACATACTTATTCAAAACTTCATTCTAAATGCTCCAGGATATACACGGGTTTCCTAATATAACTCTTGGCAGGGCAGGAACTTTAAATGAATATTTAAATTACGTACAAAATAAAAATTTGAAATGTTAGAATAACAAGGAACTTGAATAAGTTTTGTGTGCGTGTGTGTGTGCGTGTGTGTGTGTGTGTGTGTGTACCAGTTCTGGGGCTGAACTCAGGGACTTGGTACTGTTCCTGAGCTTCTTTTGCTCAATGCTAGCACTCTAGTGTTTGAGCCACACCTCTGCTTCTATCTTTTTTGGTAATTAGAGATGAATCTCCACAGGCTTTCTTGCCCTGGCCGTCTTCAAACCATGATGCACAAATCTCAGCTTCATGAATACCTAGGATTAAAGGAATGAGCTAAGTAGATTTCTGGTAGTTAATTGGAGATAAGCGTCTCACAGACTTTCCTATCCAGGCTGGATTCCAAATATGATCCTCTGATCTCAGCCTCCTGAGTAGCTAGGATTATAGGCATAAGCCACCAGCTCCTGGCAAAAATGAAAACAATTTCTAAAATTATTCTCTTATAACTAATGGGAATCTCTGATTCTGCTTAGTATTTGAAACAGATAATTTTTTTTAAGTTTCTAAGAAAAATCTGTGTGTTGTTTGAAACTAAATGCACTATGGAAATTATTTGATGACTGTAATTTGAGGCCTATAATTAATCATTGGATCTAGTAGAGATTTATTAAAATATGAGAAATATAAAAGCTCTGTTAATATAAACTAAAAGTCACAGTAAAGAATATTTATCCAAATAATCCTCAGCCAAATTTCAAATTTCCTCTACTATGGGAAAAGTACTGTGAATATAACTCTCCTATTACCATGTGTTTCTCACACCATTTTGAAAGTCCCACTATCTCAAAGCGTTTATTCATCCTTTGTTTTTCATCAAAGTAAAAAAATCACCCAGACATACACAATTCTATATAAAACAATGATGAAATAGACCGTAGCTATGTTTTAAAAGTAAACATTACCTAAAGCAAAAATCAGAGCAAGAAAATTAATCTCACACAGCATCACTTTACCTTGTTATGGTAATTACCATCACCTTGCTTTGAAATAGATGAGAAAACCTCGAAACAAGGTTCATCAGAGTACCTTTAGAACAAAAATGTAGAACAAAATGAATAATCCATTTGTTCCGTATCAAATAGTGACAGCCAATATATTGGCAAGCTTATAAATAATGAGCCTTCACCAGTAGCCAGTGGCTCATTCCTGTATGCCTATAATCCTTACTACTCAGGAGGCTGTGATCTGAGAATCATGGTTCAAAACCAGCCCAGGCAGTAATGTCTATAAGATTCTTACCTCCAATTAATCACCAAAAAGCTGGAAGTAGGCTATGAGTCAATTGGTAGAGCATTATCCTTGAGTACAGAAGCTCAGGCATAGCACGCCAGGCCCTGAGTTCAAGCCCATGACCCATAAAAAAAAAACAACAACTTCATAGATAACTTGGACACTTCAGAGGAGACACTGCTTGAAAGGCAGAGTCCTCAGATCCAAAGTACTGTAAACATCTTCCTTTCTGTGGGCTCCTATGGGCTCTGAGGGCTCAAAGAAGTCTCTATCAGTCTATCACTTTGTCTTTAGGAAGAAGGTGTAGATTTCCCGAAAGACAGATGAGTACAAAGGACCCCTGGCAGGTTTTGTTATCTTTCTCTGCTCGTGAAATGAGCTAAATGGAGGCCTAACCACCTGCTCATAGTTCAGGCTTGATTCCAACTATTCCACTGAATCTCTATAGCTGCTGTGCCCGCCAATCAGAACCCTTCTAGTGTACATAAGCATATGAAAGGCCTTGGGACAGACAGAAGGCGATTTGAAGGAGCATCTCCACCGGGCCACAGATGAGTCATTTTGCAATATCCAGTCCCTGCTACTTGAGGACTCTAATCTACACTGTAAACTGAGCTGTTGTCAGTGATGCCACATTCCTATCTGCTGTATCTACTCTTCCCAGGTCTCAAATTATTTTAAAATTTTACAACAGAAATCTTGAAAATTGTTAGTTCTAAACATTTGTTTTTGTTTGTTGCATTTTGTTTTTGCCAGTCCCCGAGCTTGAACTCAGGGTCTGGGCTCTGTCCGTGAGCCCTTTGTGCTCAAGGCTAATGCTCTACCACTTATGCCACAGAGCCACTGCAGGCTGCTGCTGCTGCTGCTGCTGCTGCTGATGATGATGATGATGATGATGATGATAATGCTGCTGCTGCTGATGATGATTAGTTTATGGGAGGTAAGTCTCTCATAGACTTTTCTGCCCTAGCCAGCTTTGAACCATAATCTCAGATCTCAGCCTCTTGAGGAGCTAGGATTACAGGCCACCGACACCCAGCCCTACAGTTTGGGGGGTGGGGTTTCTTAACACATTTTACAGGATTCCCTTAGACTCCTACTTTTATTTTGTTTTTGTTTTGTTTTGCCTATCCTGGGGCTTGAACTCAGGGCCTGAGTACTGTTTACTGTCCTTGGGCAGAAAGCCCAAGGCTAGTGCTCTACCAAGTGGTAGAGCCACAGCACCACTTCCAGCTTTTTCTGTGCCTGTGGTACTGGGGATTCGAACCCAGGGCTTCATGCCTGCTAGGCACTCTACCAGTAGGCTACCCTCCCAGCCCTAGACTCCTACTTTTAATGTGACTTTTTAAGTAACGTTCAATATCCTATGTGACCAATTCCTGTATCAAATTTACCAAATTTGTTATAAAGTTTAGTATTCTGACCTTTTCTTTAAACCTCTTATTCCTACCCAATTCAGCATTTTTTTCCTTCTTAAGTTTCCCTTTCTCCTTCTTAGCCGTGCTCCCATCCTATACCATTGGACTCATTGGGTCTGTACTTACCCTTTTCCATTGGCAATACTAAAATCCACCATCAGTACCAAATGTGAAAGGCAATTTTCCTTAGAAATTAGGACCAAGAGATTAAATTTCACTTATGCCATTTCCTATATCCAAAACCATCACATTTTAATGCTAATCTTTGCATTTTATGTTCTCCATCAGAACAATCATTTGTCCAAGATGTTAATACAGGTTGAAATACTACAGATTGTTTTGATTACTTTTAATGATTCTTTTGATGATGAGATTCTTTATACTTTTGATTCTCTCTACAGAACTTAGCTGACAGAAATTAAATTATAGAAGAAGCAAGAAGGAAAGCAAAAATAGACTGTAAAAATTAAGGACACATTTTAGTGCTAGGAAAAGAAAACAAAGGCCATATAAAAAGGGGAAAACTGGCCAGGAGTTTGGCCTAGTGATGGAATGCTTGCCTAGCATGCACAAAGACCCGGGTTCGATTCCTCAGTACCACAAACATAGAAAAAAAAAAAGCTGGAAGTGGTGCTGTGGCTAAAGTGGTAGAGCTCTAGTCTTGAGAAAGCTCAAGGACAGTGCCCACGCCCTGAGTTCAAGCCCCAGGACTGGCAAAAATAAATAAATAAATAAATAAGTTCTGACTTAAAACTTTTGATAGTTAATAATAAGGTACTGGTTAACACTATAGTGGTACAAAATATGAGGACAAAATCTTGGAATATAGATGGGTTTCTCAGGAAACCTCTAAGTCTGAATTAACATGTAATTTAACTTGACTTTCTGAATTGATATGATATAAATCTGTATCCTGATCCCAGTATAATACAGGCCTCTGTTTAATGTACTCGAAAGAACAAATGAATGTATTGGGAAACCAGGCAGTATGGCAGTCAACTCATGAGCTGGCTATTTGTTAATTATATGGTTGATTCTATAATTAATTAACCAACCTCTCTGAATTGACAGTTGCATAATGAATAAAAACAGGTCCTAATAGCACAAATATTTTGCAAATATGTTGTAATGACTATAGGAAATAACAATAAATGTTGTGTATATAATATTGTGTCTAGCCTGTATGGAGCATTCAACAAATAGTAATTTATTATCTATGCATTTCATTATTCGTTATACATTTTTTTAAATCTATAAAATCCTACCTGGTTAAAGAGTTGTCTTCAGAGCTATCAGATGCTATTAAGAAAAAAAAAGATAAAATACATTTTAAATAGAGTTTTGTTGGTAGTGGTTTTGGGGCTTGAACTCAGGGCCTGGGCACTATCTCTGCCCTCTTTTCCTCAAGGCTAGTATTCTACCCCTTAGAGCCACAACACTACTTCTGGCTTTCAGTTGGTAAACCAGAGATGAGTCTCTTAAACTTTGAACCATGGTCCTCAGGTTGTAGCCTCCCAAGTAACATCATAGGCAGGAGCCACCAGCCCCCAGCTTAAATAGATATTTTAAGGATATAAAATGTCAAATTTATAACTGATATTTTGGTAGAAAACTTTGGGGCCTACACCTGAAGGATAATTTAGAGTTAATATCAATTAATATCTGATTCAATACTTCTGATAGGTTGTTAAACATTCAAAACTCTTCCACTTCTTTGCATTCATTGGATACAAAGATCAAAATTTGATCCCTAAAAGTGCTATGGTGTCAGAAAATGATGTCAGTAAATAATGTCAATCAAGATAACTCACCCCAGTTAGAATGGCAATTATCAAGAATCTGAGAAGAACAGATGCTGGCAGGGATGTGGCTAGAAGGGATAGCTACTACTCTGTTGGTTCCACACTGGAACCAGTGTGGTGATTCCTCAAAAGACATAGTCAGGTGCTGGTGGCTCACACCTGTAAACCTAGCTACTTAAGAGGCTGAGATCTGAATATCCAGGTTGAAAGCCAGTCTGGCATGAAAGTCCAAGAGGCTCTTATCTCCAAATAAGTGGCTCTGTGGCTCAAGTGGTAGAGCAATAGCTTGAGCTGAAGAACTTAGGGGTAGCACCCATGCCCAGAGTTCAAACCCCACAACCCAAACACACACAAAAAAGACTAAACATAGAGCTCCTCTATGACCCAGCAATCCCACTCCTATGCATTTACCCAACTGTCCACAAACAGTGACAAACCTACCAGCACAACCATGTTCATCACAGCATTATTTACCATAGCTAAGATATAGAACCAACCCAGATGCCCCTCAGTGGATGAATGTATCAAGACTATGTATTATACATACACAATGGAATTCTATGCAACTATAAGAAAGGATGACATTACTTTATTTGTGAGGAAATGAAAAGACTTGGAAAAAAATCATATTAAGTGAAGTAATCCAGTCCCAAAGTAACATAGGTTCCATAATTTCCCTCAATTGTAATCATTAGTATGTGTCTAGGATTTTCCTAGCAGAGGAGCATAATAGCTCAAATGCTATGTGCATATGGCCATATAAGATGAAGCTAAGCAAAATAAACTCCAGGATTGGGAAACAAGAGATTTATCCTTGTGGTTGTTGTTTTTAATGTACAATGTGAAGTTATTTCTTTACTCATTTTTTCCCTATTTTTGGTTTATTCTCCCCCCCCCCCCGCCCCGCTTATGGTTTTTCCCCTGTTGTTGTATCTGACGATGGTACCGGATATACATTTATTTGTTTATTTGAATCAGGGAAGAGAAAGGGAAAAACAATGATAAGACAAAGGACAAAGGGTGAACCAATGTAACACTGATATTCACGAGACAATATGTTAGAAATCATCTTTACAACTTAGAAGGGGGTGGGAAGAAGGAAAATGGGAGAAAAAAACATTGAAAGTGGTAACAATGTTCAAGAAGCAATGTAATCACTATCTTATGAATGTAACTGTAACCCCTCTATATATCACCCTCACAATAAAATAAAATTTTAAAAAAATAGTGTCAGGCCAGGCACAGTGGCTCACACCTGAAATTCTAGCTACTCAGGAGGCTGAGATCTGAGGATCTTGGTTCACAGCTAGCCCAGGCACTAAAGTCTGTAAGACTCTTATCTCTAATTAACCACTAGAAAACTGGAAGTGGCACTGTGGCTCCAGGGGTAGGGCAGTACCTTGAGCTGAAGAGCTCAGGGACAGAGCCCAGGCCACATGACCAACAACAACAAAATAGTATCAGTAACAGAAGATGTATCATAAACTGACAGTGTCAAGAAATAAACTTGGTCTTTCTAGAAAAAAAATGGTACTAGGAATAATTCTTTTTCTTTTTCTTTTCTTTTCTTTTTTTGCCATCCTGGGACTTGGACTAACACTGTCCTTGGGCTTTCCTCAAGGTTAATGCTCTACCACTTGAGCCACAGTGCAACTTCCAGTTGTTTTTTTTTAATTGTACTGTATAGAGGGGTCACAGTTACATTCACCAGACAGAGGGTACATCACTTCTCACACATTGACACCCCCTCTCATGTTTTTGTCCCCGTTTCCCTCCCCCCACCCAACTTCCAGGTTTTTTGTATATGTAGTACTGAGGAATGGAACCTGGGTCTTTGTGCATGCTAGGCAAGCACCCTACTACTAAGCCAAACTCCCACCCTCCCCACCCCCCCCAACAATTCTTTTTTTTTTTTTTGTGGGTCATGGGGTTTGAACTCTGGGTCTGGACGCTGTCCTTGAGCTCTTCAGCTCAAGGCTACCACCCTACCCCTTGTGCCACAGCTCCACTTCCTACTTTCTAGTTATTAATCAGAGATATGAGTCTCAGGTTCTTTAGTGCATGAGCTGGCTTTGAACTGTGATCCTCAGATCTCAGCCTCCTGAATAGCTAGGATTATAGGCATGAGCCATGGCACTGGGCCTGAACAATTCTTAAGAGAGTATTTTTGCCAACTGTTGTTTATGGCTCACACTTGTAATCCTTGCTATCAGAAGGCTGAGATCCTAGGTTCACAGTTCAAAGCCAACCTGGGCAGAAAAATTCATGAGACTTTTATCTCTAAGTAACTACCAAAGATCTGGAAATGGAGCTGTGTCTCCAAGTTGTAGAGTGCTTATCTGGAGCACATAAGCTCAAGGATAACACCCAGGCCCTGAGTTCAAGTCCCAAGATTGGCACGCATGTGTGTGTGTGCGCGCACACACACACCCACACACACACACACAGAATATTCTTATTTTTTTAGGGCATAATACAGATTTTCCAGGTATTTGCTGAATACTATTTGCCCTATTACAAGTATACTCAATCTACTGACACTGAAGTTTGTTGGATGATAAAATATGGATGCAAGGATCTGGCATAGTCTTTTCAGCTGCTGAATGACAAGAGCTCAAGAGCACTCAGTGTGATTGCTTATTCTCCCTAGTCTACTTCTGGGGAAGATACTAAATAAACTATCATTTCATTTCTTTCCTGTGGGACAAACAAAGAGCTGAATATAGTTATTATTTTGCCTCCCAAGGGAAAAATTCTTTGAGTCTATCACATCCTTCCAGAGATTAGGAAACTATAGCTAATAGTCACAGCCAGTGATATTGGGTAGTAGCCAGTTGCCAGGTAGAATTATCTATATTGATATACACGTGTGAGTGTGTGTGTATGTGTGTGCCAAATGAGACAGAAAACATTCATTCCTTTTTACCTCAGATAAAGTATGGCAAAAATTACTAAGAATTTCCCTGTTGGCTAAGGTGGTGGCTTAATGGCTGAGGACTTGCTTAGTATGTAGGATGCCATAATTTCAATCTTCAGCATCACAAATAGTAAAATTATTGCAAAATAATATAAAAATGAGAAAATAAGTTGGGTACTGATGGCTCACACTTATAATCCTGGCCACTCAGGAGGCTAGGATCTGAGGGTTATGGTTCAAATTCAGCCAGGGTAGAAAAAATAGTGAAACTATTTCCAATTAAGCACCAAAAAGCTGGAAGTGGAGCAGTAGCTCCGGTGAACTTGAGCTTGAACACAAGTCTTGGGCACTGTGCTATTCCACTGGAACTACAAGTCCACTTCCAGCTTTTGTGCTAGTTACTTTGGAGAGTCTCACAGACATTCATGCCTTGGCTGGCTTTAAACCATGCTCTTCAGTCTCAGCCTCCTGAGTAGCTGGTGCCTGACACACTCTTCCAGTTCCCCACATACCCTTTCTCTCTCTGCTATTACTGGGGTTTGAACTCAAAGGCTTTATGTGATCCAGGCAAGCCCTTTCCCACATGAACCACTCCACCAGCCTTTTTCTTATTTATACAAAGATATATGAGATTTCAAGGACCAAAATTAAATAGAGTATTTTTGTGTCTGTGTGTGTTTCATGGGGCTTGAACTCGGCCTGGGCGCTGTCCCTGCACTCTTCAGCTCAAAGCTACTGCCCTACCCTTGAGCCAAGCCCCACTTCCCATTTCCTAGAGGTTAATTGGAGATAAGAGTCTCAGGTTCTTTTGTGCCCTGGCTGGCTTTGAATCTTGATCTTCAGATCTCAGCCTCCTGAGTAGCTAGGATTACAGATGTGAGCCACTACTGCCCAGCTACAGTAATTCTTTTTTTTAACACAACACTGTTTCAGATTGTAAACTTCATGTCTTTACTAATTCTGAACACTATTGACAGAGGAATTAAGAAATATATAGGCCAGGCCTATATTTCTTTTTTTTTTTTTTTTTTTAAAGGGCTAGCGGCAGGATGTCATGATTTCGGCACAACTAGAAAGCAATTGGCCATCTGGTCAGAAGTTGACACCAGCCCATCTTAACTTTTTTTTTTTTTTTTTTTTTTTTTTGCCAGTCCTGGGCTTGAGCTCAGGGCCTGAGCACTGTCCTTGGACTTTCTCAAGGCTAGAGCTCTACCACTTGAGCCTCAGCACCACTTTCTATGTATGTGGTTCCAAGGAATCGAACCCGGGTCTTCATGCATGCTAGGCAAGCACTTTAACCACTAGGCCAAACTCCCGGCCCCAGGCCTATATTTCTGACCCTGAGCTAAAGAGCTCAGGGACAGTGCCCAGGCCCAGAGTTCAAGACCCATGACCCCCCCTCCCAAAAAAAGGAAATATATAAATACAAGTCATACTTGTACTTTTCAACCATTCTTGAATCTAATCTTTCTTACTATGACCTATTTTCTATGGACTATACGGAATGCTCCTACCTGTAATCGTCTCTTGTAAAGTGTTAAATTCATGGTCTTCATAGTTCAAAAGCGTGCTCCAGCTGTCACACAAAAATAAACCAAAATACCATTTTAATGTTGAAAAGAAAAAGGAGTCAAATTTATGAAATTTTTAAGAATGTTTCAGAGATATTATCAGAAATTTTTTCCAGTTTCCAAGTTGTAAGCTCTACAACGTTTCCTTAGATGTATAAAGTCGGAAAAAATAAAGGGAACATTCTATGTCGTATATGACAGCATAGCACACAAGCTAGACATGCTTGACATAGGGACATGCTTAACTTCTGCACAGCAGAAGTCTTAGCTCTATAACTAACAGCTGATTTTCCTCGGATAATTGTTTCCCTTGGGATCAAAGTCTTCTTCCAAAAACAAGGATTTTACTGTTCTAGTTCCTAAACTGCTATGCAGATTTAATAAGATAATGTAACAACATACAGAATAGTGTTTGTAAATAGTAAAGCAATGAAATAATGTTTCTTTTGATGTGCACACTCATATGCTGATACTGAGGCTTGAACTCGGGGCCTGAGTGCTCTTGCTTAGCTTTTTCACCAAGGCTGGCCACAAGCTCCATTTCCAGTTTCTTATTAATTGGGGAGTCTCATGAACTTTCCTATGCAGGCTGTGATCCTCATATCTCCACATCCTGATTGGCTAGGATTATAGGTGTGGGCCGCCAGGGCCAGCCAATTTGCTTCTTAATGCTGAACTGTTTTGGAACCTAAATATTATCCAATGTGTGTGTCTTTGGCAAGTATCAGGAAAATTTAAGACCGAGTTTTGGATATTAGCTCTTCTATCATTTGTGATGTCATTCTTTGCAATTCATAGCAAAAATCAGCTATTTAACAATTTATAACTAAATTTTCATTAATGTACAAACTCATTAAATTAGATAAAAGGATTGTTCAGTATTTAATCAATCACGCTAAGGGCACAATGTCAATTGACCCATCTAATAAATCTTTCGAGCAAATCGTTTATCTCCAACTTACTTGGAATTTACACACCAAAAAAAAATGTGATGCTATTTAGCTCTTATATCCAACCAATCTACTTCAGATCAGAGAATTCTGCTTAATGTTTGCTTGTGAAACTGTGAAAACCTGAGGCATAGACTCAAGTCTTTAGGGAGATTTTCATTACTATGGCAATGGTAAAAGCATCACTTGAGTGGTCAGTTGCAAAATGGCAAAATGTGGTAAAGTTGATGTAAGATTTTCTCTAACCTAAGGAAAGGTACTACACAGGGCACTCAAGAACCTTTGGGTCCAGAGTTAGTATTAAAGAAGATGGGAGGGGCCAGGAGTTTGGCCTAGTGGTAGCGTGCTTGCCTAGCATGCACGAAGACCCGGGTTCGATTCCTCGGTACCACATACGTAGAAAAAAGCTGGAAGTGGTGCTGAGGCTCAAGTGGTAGAGCTCTAGCCTTGAGAAATCCCAAGGACAGTGCTTAGGCCCTGAGCTCAAGCCCAGGACTGGCAAAA
Source organism: Megascapheus bottae (assembly GCF_031878675.1). Classification (NCBI taxonomy): domain Eukaryota; kingdom Metazoa; phylum Chordata; class Mammalia; order Rodentia; family Geomyidae; genus Megascapheus; species Megascapheus bottae. Next base: position 43,165,810 of record NC_143509.1, read on the forward strand.
AAAATAAAGAAAGAAAGAAAGAAGATGGGGTTGGAGGTATGGCTCAGCCAAGGAGTGAAAGTGTCAGATACCAAGTTTGAGTCCTGGTCTCAGTTTGAAATGAACAAATGAAAACAAAGGGGTGGGGGGAAAGCCCTCTGGTCCCTTCCTCCAACAGGATTTGAATTTATCTGGCAATTTAGAATGACCTTGACTAGTATTTGCTAGCAGAAAAGATAAAGTCCTTGAAGATAACACGTCTGGAGAACTTCCAGGAACATGTACACTCCACGTAGGATTGTGAATATGAGAAAAGGTCATTTCACTAACACTGTCTAAAGCTGGGAGGTCCTGCTACCAAAGCAGATAGCTTAAAAGCCTAAGTACAAGTGACTTTAAAAATATTATAATATTGCCAGCACGGTGGCTCACGCCTATAATTCTAGCTACTCAGGAGGCTGAGATCTGAGGATCATGGTTCAAAGCCAGCCCAGGCAATCCAGAGCTGTGAGACTCATCTCCAATTAATCACTAGAAAACAGAAAATGAGGCTCTGGCTCAAGGGTACGGCAGTAGCTTTGAGCTGAAGAATTCAGAGACAGTGCCCAGGCCAGAGTTCAAACCCTATGACCCCCCCCTATATATATATAATATCTTTTAAGTGTGTGTTCTCATACTCAGCTATGTTAGTCAGCAAAGGCACCAAGGTAGTAAAGAGAATCACTCTGGACTCCAAAGTCCAACTCTAACAGTGGCACTAGAGAAATAGAATCAGCAGAATCGAAAGTGTAATTACATTCTCCCTCTTCCCCGCCTGCCCCCCCCCCCAACTGGTGAAACAAGACTAACATTCTTTTATTTGATGAACTCCATAGGTTCTTTCTCCAGGAGAAGGTAATGTCATTTTTTAGCTCAAGTAAACCTTTCAAGTCCCAAATAGCACATTACAAAACTCCAAGATGTGGGCTTGGAGCGTCGCCTAGTGGTAGAGTGCTTGACTAGCATGCACGAAGCCCTGGGTTTGATTCTTTGGTACTATATACACAGAAAAAGCTGGAAGTGATGCTGTGGCTCAAGTGGTAGAGCCTTAGCCTTGAGAAAGCCTAAGGACAGTGCCCAGGCCCTGAGTTCAAGCCCCAAGAATGACAAAAAAATCAAAGATGTGATATTCTAGATCCCAGGTAAAGGACCCCATGCTGGCCTTTCAAAGGACAAAGACCTGACTTCCTCAAACACTTGTAATCACAAGTAATCTCTCTCTCTCTCTCTCTCTCTCTCTCTCTCTCTCTCTCTCTCTCTCTCACACACACACACACACACACACACACACACACACACACACACACACACACGAGTTCTGGGTTGAAATATTCCACACCAATTGCTACTTCTAATTCTTCTGTCTTTTTACATTGTTACTGACTGATGAAGTATACTGACTTACTGTCTCACTGTCCTTCCAAAACTTCATTAACCAGGGAATTATCACCTAGTGCAATAGTTGTAAATGCTTGAAACCTCTACTCAACAGAAAAGTGAACACTTACATCCTGGAACGACTGGCAGCTGCATATTGTAATGCCGTCCATCCAAACCCATCTTGATGAGAAATCTCAATGCCTCGCTGAAGCAGCAGCACAATCATGTCTTTTGATTCGCATCTTACAGCATATATGAGAGCATTTCTAAAACAACACAGACAGTGTCACCCATAGCCACTTTTATGTTAAACAAATAAATGAATATATACTATAAATTTGATACCTTGCCTGTCTGTGCAGAATTGACAATTTAGTAACTAGTACAAGCTCTGATATTCACCTCTGGAAATTACCTCCGAGGCTCAAAGGAGAAATCAAATAGAGAACCTCTTGTTGCATTGAGATAGTATATCCAAGAATCTTTCACTTAATGTGGACTTTGATGGACAATGAATGTGTTGAAGTCATTTATCTAAGTAAAATGAATAATTCCTCAGTAATTCCCTAATCCAAAATAACACGTTGAATTTCAGATCAGCTGATGTTCACGTAAGTAAAATCTATTTGTGTGAATAGACTAATGGTAACAGTATAAATATGTATTTAAAATAATAAGGGTGGGCCGGGAGCATGGCCTAATTGTTGTGTGCTTGCCTAGCCTGCATGAAGCTCTTGGTTCAATTCCCCAGTACTACATACACAGAAAAAGCCAGAAGTGGCACTGTGGCTCAAGTGGCAGAACACTAGCCTTGAGCAAAAAGTATCCAAGGACAGTGCCCAGTCCCTGAGTTCAAGCCCCAGGACTGGAATAATAATAATAATAATAATGGTTGTGGTGGTAAGAATATAAATGGTAGTTTAATGACATTGATCAGAAGGTTGTGGGTAATGAATTAAATGCTATATAAATGAACTAAATGCTATATAAGTAATATTAAAAACTATTCTGTAGCTGGGAGCGTGGCCTAGAAGTAGAGTACTTTCCTAGCATGTGCAAAGCCCTGGGTTGATACTACATATTCAGAAAAAGTCAGAAGTGTCTCAAGTAGTAGAGTATTAGTCTTGAGAAAACCTAAGGACAGTGCCCAGGCTCTGATTTTTCCTAAGTCACACACTTGAAATATGGCAAAACTAGGATAAAGCAGTGAATTCAAAGCCTTTATCATGTACCTTCATTATTAGGGTTTTTTTTCCAGTTAAATCTGTTTTTCTTTCTCTCTCCAAAAAATAAAGGCACCAAACTAAATCAGGTAGAAGAAACAAGTCATTATAGCACCCACTTATGGCCATTAAAATTCACTTAGGAATAACCTAATAGCCATATTCTTCAATGGAATCACCTTAAGGCAGAATCAGCCAGCTCTTTCCCAATGGTTGCCAAGATGGGCAAGATTGGCTTTCCCCATCATCCACCGACTTGGAGGAGGAAGGCATTGCTTCTGGAGGTGTAATGGATATGTTAATGCTCTACTGCTTTGCAGGAGTGCTGAAGACGGCCCTCATTCACAAAGTCCTAGCATGTGAAATTCACAAAGCAGCCAAAGCCTTACACAAGCGCCACATGCATCTGATTGCATCCAGCTGCAATGAACCCAGGTTGGTGGAGGCCTTTGTGCTGGGCAACAAATCAAGCTTAACGCTGATGACAACAAAAAAACTAGAGGAGTGGGTAAGCCTTTGCAAAATGATTAAGATGGTGGAATAGGGGGACATAAAAATGGCCGTGTGCAGTTGTATCGTGGTTAAAGACTACATGCAATGAGTCTCTGGCCAAAGATGTCATCAAAGAGTACTTCAAATGCAAGAAATGAACAAATAAATTAAAAAGTTGACAACTGAAAAAAAGTCATCCAACACACTAGGATTTTCAACTCTTACTTAAGCTTAATAAACCAATTTTAAAAACAAAACAAATGATAAGGTAGAATAAAACCCTTTCGTTACTCTATGATCCTGTGACCCACAAAAATCACACCATAAATAACAAGCATGAGTTAATCTTTAAAGGAACAGGAACTCCATTATCTAGTTCTTTGTATTACTACAAATAATCACTTTTCTACATAATTATTTATTTATGTTAATGCTTTTAATTTTATTGTTTTTATTAAAGAATGTATTCACATTAATTTTTACATCATACTTCAAAAGACATGTTTAACAAACAAGTGTTCAACAAGGGAATCTCTATCTACAATCTAATTTTATTGTTTTTAAGTTATTCTGCAGAGGTATTACCATTTCAAAAGGCACATCATGAATATATTTCTTTTTTTTTTCTTTGCCAGTCATGGGGCTTGGACTTAGGGCCTGGGCACTGTCCGTGGGCTTTCTCAAGGCTAGCACTCTACCACTTGAGCCACAGCACTAGTTCCAGATTTTTTTGTGTATGTGGTACTAAGGAATTAAACCCAGTGTTTCACGCATGCTACGCAAGCACTCTACCACTAGGCCATGCTCCTGGCCCTAGTACATTTCTTTTTTTGGACCACCCCATCCTTTGCTTTGCCCAGTTTCCCCCTCCCATCCCTGTCCACTAGTTACACAGGTCATTTTCCTCATGATTTCCACATGATTGTTTGTGTTCAGGAATGAGCATAAGTTAATTTTCCATCAAGTAATTATTTGACTTGAGTGTTGTTATCACACTAGAACATCACTGAAGTTTGTTTTTTGTTTGTGTGTGTGTGTGTGTTTGTGTGTGCGCGCGCACGCACGCACGCACTCATCCTAGGGTTTAAACTCAGGAACCTGGATGGTGTCTCTGAGCTTTTGTGCTCAAAACTAGCACTCTACCATTTGAGCCACAGCTTTCAGTGACTAACAGGACCACGACTTTCTTGCCTGAGCTAGCTTCAAACCATGAGCCTCACATCTCAGCAGGATTACAGGCATGAGTCACTCGTAAACAGCTTAAAGTTGACATTTTTAAGGCCATACCTTCTAAATTCATCAAGTGCGTGTATATTTGCTCCCTTCCTTATTAAAAGGTCTGCCACATGCACTTTACTTTCCCTTAGAGCAAGTAAAAAAGGAGTGAGGTAATCCTGCAAAAAGACAAAAATCAAGTTACAATTCACACAACTCAACCAACTTGAAAATGTACTAAAAGACCGCGTAAATATAAACGTACAGAGTCAGTCGTGCTCCTCCTTGCACTGTGCCGCTTTCACACCACTGTTGCACCTTTTCTCTGACATTCCCTTCCCATCAAGTTTTGTCACAATAAGCCCATTACTATACAAAACTCGCTTCCACTATTAACTGGTTCCATGAGTCCTTGCCTCAATTGCATCATTTGGCAGGGTATTGTGAGTTTCTTGAGAGATCTGATCTTTATCCCAAAAGCTACAAATCCAAATATATAGTAGCAAAAAAAATTCATAGAGGAAAGGTTGAACTTTCTAAGGCTGCTTTTAAATAGCCATATATAAAGTGACATCCTCAACAATTACAATGTTTCAAATTATTTTTTATTCAGTGAATGGCTGAGCTTCTAGCCATGGTAAAACAGGTATGTCAAATATTTTGGAATCAAAGTTGAGCATTCTATACCTTAGTCTTTGCTTCAATGTTTGCATTGTACGCCAGCAGCTTGGTAACCATGGGACTGTTTCCATTGCAGACAGCGTAATGAAGAGCAGTGAAGCCACTGACATCTTTTATGTTTGAATCAGCGCCATGCTTTAGTAGAATGGTTGCACATTCCTCTTCCTGGCATTGTACAGCCTGAGGGTATTGTACCAAGAAATAGACTGTTGATGTGATGAGTTCAGGATAAACATTCCCCAAGTTTAACCCATTTGTGAGCTTAAAACGAGATGATTTTGCTTCTTCTAAGCATTTAAAGCAAATCCGTCTTACTCGGGTCTACCTTAATCAGCGCTGTGCTGCTGTCGCTGTCGCGGAGGTCCATCTTACAATCGCTGGCAATTAGAAAGGTCACCACGTTCATGTGGCCACAAGCACAGGCAAAATGCAGAGCAGTCCTGTGGAAATTAGAGGGATTTTTTTTTTTTTGCCAGTTCCGGTTTGAACTGAGCACTGAGCCTGAGCGCTGTCCTTGGGCTTTCTCAAGGCTACAGTTCTACCACTTAAGCCACAGAACCATTTCTGGCTTTTTTCTATGTATGTGGTACCAAGGAATCAAATCCAGGTCTTTGTGCATGCTAGGAAAGCACTTCCCCACTAGACCAAATTCCGGGCCCGTAGAGGGATTTTTATATTTTTTTTATTTTTTTTTTTATTTTTTTTTTGCCAGTCCTGGGATTGAGCTCAGGGCCTGAGCACTGTCCTTGGACTTTCTCAAGGCTAGAGCTCTACCACTTGAGCCTCAGCACCACTTCCGGCTTTTTTCTATGTATGTGGTACCGAGGAATCGAACCCGGGTCTTTGTGCATGCTAGGCAAACACTCTACCACTAGGCCAAACTCCTGGCCCCGGATTTTTTTTTTTTTAATGGAATCATGAAGTATTTTCACAACACAATTATTTATGCCAATGTGAACATTATACAAGCATATCATTCCATTGCTTTCTAATGAAATATTTGATTTCTTCTGAAGAAAATCGTAATATTGAAGAAAAACAGCCTATCAAACTGCATTATTATTATTATTTGTGGGTCATGGGGCTTGAACTTGGCCTGGGCACTGTCCTGAGCTCTTCAACTTGAGACTACTACCTTTCCCCTGGGCCTGAGCGTTGTCCCTGAGCTCTTCAGCTCAAGGCTACCACCCTACCCTTGAGCCAAGCCCCACTTTACATTTTCTAGAAGTTAATTGGAGCTAAGAATCTCAGGTTCTTTTGTACCCGGGCTGTCTTTGAACCTTGATCCTCAGATCTCAGCCTCCTGAGTAGCTAGGATTACAGGAATGAGCCATGGCATCTGGCTTAAGACTGCTTTGTTTTTATATATGAATGAAGCTGGGCATTGAACTCATGGCCTCCTGTATGCTAGGCAAGTATTCTGCCACTGAGCTATATAGCCAGCCCAGAAGAGGAACTGACTGAGTCAGAAGTAAGAAGGTAATGATAAACCCCAAATATTGGAAACCAAATAATAAACTTCTAAGTAGTAAAAATAAGAAGAGAAAGCTTCACACATTTTATCACATATTGTACATATTTTGGCTAAAGCTTCTATAGTCAACTTGATTTTTTGTCACTCGATGCAATGAAGCCTGTCTTCTCATGAAAACACTCATCTGTACTTCTTCAAAGATGATATATTTTTCCATCCTGTGAAATATTTATTTATAGGATATATTTTAATCGCTTCTGAGAAAAAACATATCCATCTCTCATTTGAGTATAATGTAATTGATGGACAGTGATATGGACATTTTTCAAATCAGATACAGTACCTGTCATTAAATTGTCTATTTTTTCTAAACCATGAGCAACTTAAACTTATGCAGCAATATAATTGCCAACACTCTTCATCCTCTCAGTTTTTATCTAAAATCAGCACTTAATTGTTTATTTAATTTAAACTCCTTTTACCCAGGACACTAAATATTGCTTTGTATATCCTTAAATGTTCTATAGATCTTTCAAAGATTACACAGTTTAGAGTTCAAGAACTGAAGGAATATTTACGGCTCAATGGTAGAGTATTCACCTAAAATAGATGCAGCTCTGGAATTGATTCCTGACATCAATGACTAAATAAAAAGAGTGCAGTCTTTTCCTTATTAATAGGAAAGACTTCTCATCAAAATGGAGATAGAGCCAGGTACAGGGCTCATACCTTTAATCCTAGCTATTCAAAAGGCCAAGATGTAAGGATCCTGGTTTGACTCTCACTCAGGCAGAAAAATCTAAGAAACTTTTTTTTTTCCCCCAATCCTGTGCTTGGGCTCAGGGCCTAAGCACTGTCCTTGCGTTTTCTCAAGACTAGAGCTCTACCACTTGAGCTATAGCACCACTTCTGGCTTTTTCTATGTATGTGGTACTGAGGAATTGAATCCCGGCCTTCATGCATGCTAGGCAAGCAATCGACCTCTAGGTCAAACTCTCTAAAAGAGAGGTTACCAAAAATTAATTACCAAAAAGCCAGACATGGAGCTATGGTCCAAGTGGTACAGTCCTAGCTTTTAGCAAAAAAGGAAAGGGACAGTGTCCGTGTCCTGAGTTCAAGCCCTAGGAATGACACAAACAACAGATAAATAAACAAACAAACAAAAAAACGGTGTGTGTTGCAAGGATATTGCATTTTTCCGATGATGAATATACCTTTAGCTAATCTGCTTTTAGGTTGGGGTTAGTGTTCAGTGTTGTAGTATGTGTTATTCTTCCACTAATAGGATCAGGGTGGGAGGGAGACCTAAAGAAGCTCAGGGACAGTGTCCAGGCCCTGAGTTCAAGCCCCAGCACTGGTAAAAAAGAAAAAAACTGTGAGGTGCCGGGAGTTTGGCCTAGTGGTAGAGTGCTTGCCTAGCATGCACGAGGACCGGGGTTCGATTCCTTGGTACCACATACTTAGAAAAAGCCAGAAGTGGTGCTGAGGCTCAAGTGGTAGAGCTTTAGCCTTGAGAAAAATCCAAGGACAGTGCTCAGGCTCTGAGCTTAAGCCCAGGACTGGCAAAAAAATAAAAAATAGTAAAAAAAAAAAAATTAAATAAAAAAAATGTGATGATAGTAGTATAGATTTTTCTGTTGTTTCCTGCTTTGATCTCTTTTGATCTCTGGTGAAGTGATTCCTATATAAATATCAGTGTTTATTTATTTTATTTTTTTTTTGCCAGTCCTGGGCTTGAGTTCAGGACCTGAGCACTGTCCTTGGGTTTTCTCAAGGCTAGAGCTCTACCACTTGAGCCTCAGCACCACTTCCAGCTTTTTGCTATGTATGTGGGGTACCGAGGAATGGAACCCGGGTCTTCATGCATTCTAGGCAAGCACTCTACCACTAGGCCAAACTCCTGGCCCCAATATCAGTGTTTATTATTAATTATTAACAATTAATTAGTAATTCTTGATTATCCATATATAATATTAGTATTTTGATACTGGGTCTGAAGAATTTTATGTGTAAAGTGGATACATTAGGGTTCATATTTCATTTGCTTTTCCATTATGGTTTAAAAAAAACATTAAAAGGCATACATTAAGCAAAACTGCTATTTGCACTTAACCGTGTTAGTTTGAAAGGGTTTTCAGTCATTAGAAGAGGGTGACTGTAAGAATGGGAAAATTAGGAAGTCTGTGATCCTGTGCTGCTGTTCAGTAAGGTGGTCTGGGTGCCAGGCCCGCACAGAGGTCCGCAGGTGTGTGCTGGGGAGCCAGGGTGGGAAGCCAGCCAGCCACCCTGCGTCCACTTCCTCCCACTGTCCCCCGCTCCCAGCTCATTCCCTCCTCAGCAGGCCCCATTACCTGTTCTTCCTGTCTCTGTTATCCACATGGATTTTGCCACTATCCAGGATAGACTTCACTTTCTCTACTTTGCCTGCGCTTGCAGCCTTGTGCAGCTTTGCCTTGGGTTTGTACTTGGCATAGAAATTTCGCCAATAGTGGCTGTCAATATTTTCATTCCCAGACTCCAGCGAGGTTCTCCTATTACCATCGCAGAAGCCCAAAGGTGTCCTCTCCCTAGTCCCGAAGCCCAGTATTCTCTTCATGGCGACGGGTCTGAGAGGTCCCTTCCTTCCCCCGAGGCCTTTCACTTCCCTCCAAACCCAACACTAGCATTTCTAAGTTAGCCAGCTTCATCTCACAGACCACCACCACATCCTCGCCGGGACGCTCCGTGCCATGGTTAATCTCAACGGCGGTTGGCGGAACATCCGTGGGCAAGCCGCGCCGATCGGCACGCGTGCACGAGCGGGTCTGGGTGCCCACGCAGAAGGGAAGGCGGCGGGGCGCCGGGATAGCGGGGGCCGGGACAGCGGGGGGCCGGGACAGCGTGGGCCCGGGACAGTGGGGGGAGGGGGAGGGCGGGGTCGGGACAGCCTGCAGCCCCAGCTCCTCAGGAGGTGGAGGTGAGAAGATCCTTGCTTGGCAGATTGCCAAAGGGGACAGGGAGGGAGAATTCACGAGACTCCATCTCCCACTGAAAGAAGGAAGATCAAGTGGAAGAACATCAGCCCGAAGCAAGCAAGCCAAGAAAGAGCGTGAGGGTCTGCGTTCAAGCCAAAATACCCCTCCACACACACAACTCACACACACACACACACACACACAGACAAAAGTGGATGCAGAAATAACGTTTGCCTTCTGTATCTTTGCCCTGACAACAAGAACGATTGACAAATGCAAAACAAAGCCTGTGATGTTCCAATCGTTAAAAAAATTAATTAATTGAATTAAATATGCCTTATGTATAAATGTCAAATAAAGAATATTTAACACTTGTCACATTTTATAGTTGGTCTGGTAGGTTCAGATGCTTGTAAAAGTGACCATGATAGATACAATACCAAGTTTATTTTTAATTCTTTACTGAGACAAAATTATAATTCAGGATTTTCTTTTTGCAGCTGTTCAGAAACACAAAGTGGTGGGACTACTGTGTATGTGTGATTGATAGTGGTGCTTTTTGCAAACTTCTTAGAGAAAGGGATTGTAAATGATGTGGCCATAAGACTTAAGGTAATTAAAGATCAATATTACATGATCTTCTGCTTATGCTTGTTTTAATTACTGATGCCAGAACTTACTTGTTGCTCCTCTCCTCTCCGGGGCAGCAACACGGGAACGGGGAGGGACACACAGGGCCAGCCTGTAGTCCCCCGGGAGCCGAGCGAGATGGTAAGTGTCGAAGACCCAGCCCTCCCCCAATCACCAGGGAAGAAAAAACCACGCTGAGTCAGAAGCAGTGTTAACCATGAAAGCGCATCAGATCTCTCTGCTCATCTCTCATTCTCTCTGATGCTCTCCGATGCTCTCCCCTTTATTGCGTCAGACAATTAGTTATATACTGTTAGGGTAGGAGAATGTGGGCACTGGGAAGCTAGCCAATAGGAAGAGGGCCTCTGTGCTACCACTAAGGGTCTGGGTGGGGCTTTCAGGTAGTGGGCAGGACAGGTGCAGGAAAGCGCACGAGACTTGAGCTGCTGCGAGACCCGCGAAACTGCGGGGGGTTCAATCGAGTCACGTACACAGAGATGCCTTAAGAGAGGTATGCAAAAGACCAAATGCCTGGACAAAGCCCTTTAATTGCAGCTGAGCCAGAATCAGGCTTCAGGGATGGAGGCTAGGCCCCAACACTTACTGTTAAGAGCTACAGTAACCTCTAAATGTCACTGCAGCAGTGTTTCAACCTGACTAGATTGACTGACCTTGGGTCTTACAGATCAACCAGAACTAGGGTATCACTTAAATTGTAGAGTGAGTTTCTTTGGCCAGACCTATACTAAATAATCTTCTGATGTGTAACGGCGAATTACCTGTAAATTACTTTATGCACCAAGTATGACTTAGACATTTAGAGTAAGCCTTGAAAATGTAATGCAGAATAGCAAGTCAAAAATAAAATAAAATGTCTAAGTCGGACTGATGCACATGGAGAGTCATCCAACAGTGCAGGACAGGGGACTGGACGTGGCCGCCCGGGCTTGGGGAGCAAGCCGAGCCGGGCTGCCCAAGAGGGCGGGCGCCAGGGCGCAGGGAGAGGGCCGGGCGTGCAGAACAAGGCCTCGGCCAGCAAAGGGCTTGGGGCCTGCGCTGCCCGATGGGGGCAGTGGACTGGGTCGCCGCCTGTGTCCCTCCTCCCCTCAATCCTCCCCTCCCACCCCACCGTGGAAGACTCAACGCCTAAGAGGCCACAGGCGCGCACCGCCGAGTGGGTCCAGCTTGCCGGTGGGCCTGGCTGCTTCTCCAGCTCGCACTGTGGAGATCAGGGACAGGGGACCGCTCCTCGCCCGGCTGAGCTGCCGGCCGGAGGCAGTGGCCAAGCTCCATCCAGGAGGACCTGCAACCAGAGGTTTCTCTAAGAACCGTGACCACCTAGAAATACCTGCAGGGGGGCCGGGAGTTTGGCCTAGTGGTTAAAGTGCTTGCCTAGCATGCATGAAGACCCGGGTTCGATTCCTCGGTACCACATACGTAGAAAAAAGCCAGAAGTGGTGCTGAGGCTCAAGTGGTAGAGCTCTAGCCTTGAGAAAGTCTAAGGACATTGCTCAGGCCCTGAGCTCAAGCCCAGGACTGGCAAAAAAAAAAAAAAAAGAAAAGAAATACCTGCAGGGCCCCTAATCCTAGCTACTCAGGAGGCTGAGTTCTGAGGATCGCGGTTCAAAGCAGCCCGGACACTAAAGGCCCAGAGACTTATCTCCACTTAACCACCAGAAAACCGTAAGTGGCTGCACGTGGTAGAATGCTAGCTTTGAGCTGAAGAGCGCAGGGACAGCGCCCAGGCTCTGAGTTCAAACCCCACGACAGACAAAATATTAATATTGATAATAAAGCACACTGACCTCCAGGCCTGAGATCTCAAGACGTCATCGTGATAGGGAGGTGCTTTGGAAACAGAACTACCATGGCCAGTGTCTCCTGGAAATGATTCACACGGCTTCCAATGACACGGAGTTAGGAAGATGTGTCCACAGGTTCAAAAATAGGCGTCAAAACCAGTCTTGTGAGATACAGCAGTTTTTCCTCTGACAATTGGAACTAGAGCAAGAAGGGTGCATTAGAGATCCCCATTACTAGCCAATGACAGTGGCTCACTTCTGTAATTCTAGTTTCTCCAGAGGCTGAGATTAGAAGAATAGCAGTTCAAGGTTATCCTGGTCAGAAGAGTTAGACTCCCTGCTTGGTACCCATCATCACCTGGGAGGCTGAAATCAGAAGAATCACAGAGAAGACCAGCCAGAAAAGCCCACAAGGCTTCATCTCAAAGGAGGGAAGCTGGATGAGGTAGTGTGTGCCTGTCATCTTACCAATGACAAAAAGCCACAAAGAGGAAGACTGATGTCCAGGGCCCACCTAGCAGGAAGTGAACCCCTCTCTCAAAACAATACGGTTTACACATTTAATTTTACTCAAGATAGTGATTCAAAGCCAGCTTCATCAGAAAACTTCATGAGATTCTCATCTCCAATTAACCAGCAAAAAGCCAAAAACAAACAAGCAAATCCTCTTAAAGTTTAAAAGCTAAACACTGGAGAGGTTTTGGTAACAGAATGGACAGTTTTGTTGCTTTCATAATCATAATTGGTGTTAAATATAGGAAGACTATGACTACTTTGGTAAATCCGAACATTCTAAACATCAAAAAAAAGGAAATGGAGGGCCAGAAAGGGTAGCCTAATGGTAGAGTGCTCACATAGCATGCATGAAGCCCTGGGTTCGATTCCTTGGTACCACATACACAGAAAAAGCCAGAAGTGTCTCTGTGACTGATGTGGCAGAGCCGTAGCCTTGAGTAAAAATTGTTCAAGGACAGTGCGCAGGCCCTGAGGTCAAGCCCCAGAACTGGCAAAAAAAAAAAAAAAAAGCAAATGGAAGCTGGGCATTGGTGGCTCATGCCTGTAATCCTAGCAACTCAGGAGGCTGAGATCCTTAGATTACAGTTCAAAGCCAGCCCAGGCACAAAAGTCAGGAGACTCTTATTAACTACCAAAAAACTGGAAGTGGTACTGTGGCTCAATGGTAGAGTACTAGCCTGTGTGCAAAGGCTGAGGGACAGTACCCAGCCCCTGAGTTCAAGCCCCATGATAAACAGAAAAAAATATATATATGAATGAAAAAGCCCAAGGACAATGCTCAGGCCCTGAGTTCAAGCCCTTGGAGTGGCAAAAAGGTTTTATTAATTTTTAAAAAAGAAAATGAAGTGTAGATTAATTTTTTTTGGTCAGTCGTGGGACTTGAACTCTGGGCCTGGGCATTGGCCCTGAGCTCTTCAGCTCAAGGCTGAAGCCATACCCCTGGAGCCACAGCACTACTTCCAGTTTTCAGGTAGTTAACTGGATAGTCTCACGGACTTCAGTGCCCAAGCTGGCTTAGAACCGCGATCCTCAAATCTCAACCTCCTGACTAGCTAGGATTACAAGCATGAGCCGCACGTCTGGCTTAGTTCAAATTTTATGTTTCAAACAAGAGTTTCCTTTAACAAATGTTAGGGCTTTGCACCTTTCCTGTGAGTTTCTTAAGATCCTATATAGAAACTGTTCTCATTAAACACCAACAATTAAGGCCATTCTCTGATATTAGCTACAAATTCAGTTTTATATTACATTTTAACAATTTAAAAAATCTAAAATGTTTCTTCGTTTCAAAAGATATTGGCCTAGAAGACATTAGATTCAGGTTACAAAACCAAAAATATGAACATTTTAACATTAAAAAGTAATAATAATAAGTAAAATTGTGACCAGATGATGCAATACATGAGCAGAGGTTTGCTGCCCTCTTCTGGAAGCTGACATAGTTCTGGATCAAAGCGGTTGTATGCAGAACTCTCTTTGGACCCTTCCTTTTTTCCTTCCTTCTTTGGTGGGTACTCTTTCATTTGCACCATGCATCCAGTCCTTTTTTGTTTTTCGTATTTTTTGGAAGGGTCTCCCATTTTTTGCACAGGATCCAGCCTTACACCATGAGCTTCCTGTGCCCACTTTCCCAGCAGCTGGTATTACAGACATGAGCAATCACATCCAGATTTGGTTTGCTTCAATCTTAAAGTGACTTAAAATTTACATCAAAGTTGAACTCTGTACCTGGGTGTTGTGCTCTTCAGCTCAAGGCTACACCCTACCCCTGGGCCTGAGCACTGTCCCTGAGCTCTTTAGCTCAGGGCTACTGCCCTACCCTTGAACCAAGCCCCACTTCCCATTTTCTACAGGATAAATGGAGATAAAAATCTGAGGTTCTTTTGTGCCTGGTCTGGCTTTGAACCTTGATCCTCAGATCTCAGCCTCCTGATTAGCTAGGATTATAGGCATGAGCCATCATACCTGACTCCTAAATTTTAATTCTTAAGCTAATTCTATGTTCTTTCAAGAAGTGAAATGTTTTATTAAATTTAGCATGTTGAAAGTAGACTTTAATTTCCTTGTTTTTCATGGACTGTGAAGAATAATAATTTTCTGGACTAGTTCTGCTTTTTTATATTAGCCCATTAGAAAAGTGCCTTAAAAATACTTTACAATTAGGCCAGGAGTGTGGCCTAGTGGTAGAGTGTGTGCCTAGCATACACAAAGCCGGGGTTTGATTCCTTGGTACTACATACATGTAAAAAGCCAGAAGTGGTATTGTGATTCAAGTGGTAGATCACTAGCCTTGAAAAAACCCAAGGACAGTGCCCAGGCCCTGAGTTCAAGCCCCAGGACTGCCAAAAAAAAAAAGACTTTATAATTGACACAGCACCGTCTACAGGTAGAAAATATTCCATTTTTTACACAATCAGAGGTAAAGGCTATAAATAGTAGAAAGTCAATGCAATACAGGTAAAATTCATAGCTTAAATTGAAAACTTTAAGTCACAAGTTGAAAGTAAACACAAAACTCAGTGGTTCATATCAAAGAGCTATTTTTTTTTCAGTAGATAAAAATTCTCACTTGATTTGAGCTTAAATAGAGTAGACAAAAGGAAAATACTGTGATAAGCCAGAGCCCTTATTATTTTCTACTCTACAGGGGCAAGACATTTAAAACAATCCATTTATATATTTCACCAAATAGTCACAGCAGAAAAACAAATTCTTCAATGATAAACAAACCAAAATCAGCAGAGATCAAAATGTAAAGCCTTTTTTGCCAGGAATAAGCTGTTTATGAGTTGGACACAATTTTACCTGGCTCTTTAAGGAAAATACATTGGGCATTTTGGTAGAAAACTCTAAAACCACTCAAAAATTATTCCAGACAAATACTGGTGGCTAACACCTGTAATCCTAGCTTCTTACCAAGATGAATGAGATCTGAAGAGTGTTCAAAGCCAGCCTAGACAGAAAAGGCCATCAGACACTTATTTCCAAATAACCAACAAAAAACTGGACGTGGAAGTGTAGCTCAAGTGGTAGAATGCCAGCCTTGAGCTAAACAAAGTAATGGAGCTTGAGGCTCTGAGTTCCAACCCCAGTACCAACATCAAGAAAAAAAAATAAACAAAAGCTGAGCGTGGTAGCTCTTGCCTATAATCCTAGCTACTCAGGAGGCTGAGATCTGAGAATCAAGGTTCAAAGCCAACTGAGGCACAAAAAGACCTGAGACTCTTATCTCCAATTAACCTCTAGAAAATAGGAAGTGGGGCTTGGCTCTTCAGCCTTAAGCTGAAGACCTCAGGGACAATGCCCAGGCCAAGTTAAAGCCCCTTGACCCATGAAAACAAAAACAGTGAAACTATTGTCCTGTACTATCCAGAAGGAGCCAATGTAATCACAACTGCTCCTATAAGTGAAAAGGGGAAACAGAAGAGATGAGATGGCAATGTGACAAATATAGGAAAGGGAATCAAAATGCAGGCAGTCTTTAAAAGCTCAAAAAAGGAAGGCAGTAGATTCTTGCCAGAGCCTCCAAAAGGAAATAGCCCTCCCAGTACTTGGAATTTCAGCCCACAGGGACCCACGCTGGCCTACAAAACTGTAAAATAATAAATTTTAGTTATTGAAGCCATTAAGTTCATTAGTTTATGATTTGTCACAGCAGCAACAAATAACAAAAGAGATTAAAGAAAAGTCTGTGAGACTCTTATCTCCAATTAAACACCAAAAAGCCAGAGTGGAGCTGTGGCTCAAGTGGTAAAGTGATAGCCTTTGAGCAAAACAACTCAGAGTTAGTGACCAGGTCCCCTGTTCAAGCCCCAGTGCCAACACACACACACACACACACACACACACACACACACGATAGAAGTCATTCCAAATATAAATATCGTAAGAGAAATAATAGAGATTTTTTTTTTTTAATGGCTGGGAATTTTCCAAACTTACAGAGATAACTGTTCAAAGAGAACACAATCAGGTCTGATTGAGGCCAGTATGATCGATCTATGCACACTACAGTAAAGTTTCCAGGACTAAAGAGAACCTCAAGCATAGGCAAGAACAAGAAAACCAGCACACTCCTTTCAGGAAGTTTACAAAGGTCAGTGGTCAAGTGTTGGGAGCCAGAGTGGAATCAAACTGTACTTTGATTTGCATCAGATAATTGCTTGATTGTCTTATTGTTTTTTGGCCTTCTCCTGTTCAATTGATCTGAGATTTACCATATGAATGTAACCCCCAACAGTTCCCCGACTAACCATCTGGATGTAACACCTGGCAGTGCCCTGGTCTCAAGAAGGGATATAAGCTTTGAGTTGAGAATAAACGAGGCGGCAGTTTTTGCCTGGGCTGCAGACCTCCCGGACCCGATGTGTTTGTCTCTCTTCTATTTTTTCCAGTCCCTGCATCTGGCGCCCGAACAGGGACCCTGAAAATCTGGGACGACGGTGGAGGACCCCGCTGTGGTGAGTAACACATCGTAGGACTATTAAGAGAGGATCTTAAGAGAGTGTATAGTCAGGAGTAAAAATCATGGGTCAAGTTAATAGCCATAGGTCATATGTACCGATCTTAACAGGCCTACTTGAAGCCCACGGAACGTGGGTGGAAAAAGGGGTGCTTCAGAGCTTCCAACAGTTTGTCGAGGAGGCATGCCCGAGGTTTATAGAGGAGGAATTCCAAAAAACCTGGCAGCAGATAGGAAAAAGAATTCAAGAATATTATAATGTATATGGCCCCGAAAAGACCCCAGTAGAGGCTATTGATCTATGGAATTTAGTAAGTGAATGCATAGATCTTCAACATGAGAATGCTGAACTTAATCTTGAATTAAGGGAAATTTATGAGTTAAAGGACCCTTCTGAAAAACCTGAGGCTGAGCCATATGCCGCAGCCCAAGAGAGTCTAAGTGAGATCTTGAAAAGGGAACAACAACCAGTAGATATTGAGTATCAGAATTCAGGTTTGAATATCAAGGAGGAAAGTTATGATGAGTCAATGGAGGGCCGGGTGGCTACGATGGAGAAGAAGTTAGAAGAAATGCTACATTTTCTATCGAAAATGGGGATGGAGCAGAGAGCCCCCCCAGAAGTAGGAAAGAAAGATGACCCTCAGGCCACTATGGTGTCTGATTCTAAGCCTTACCCCTCACACCCACCGCCTCCGGCTGCAGCCTTACGGCCCCAATCCCTTTTTCAATCTTTAGGCAAGCCTAAAGGCCCTAGCAACAAGTCCCTTTTAACAGGCACCACAACCAGGCACAGTGCATCGCAATTAAACCTGGCTCAGGCTGCTAGAGAGAGGGAAGATATTTCAGGGCCTCGATGCTTCCCTAGTTTAGTTGATCATGATGAACCAGTATACCATCAACCTGTTCCTGTTAAACTATTACAGGATTTAAAAAGTGCCTGCTCCCAATATGGGCCAACTGCCCCTTTTACTCAACTAATATTGGAGGCCGCGTGTGCTGGTATTGCATGCCCAAATGACTGGAAGCGGCTTGCCAGAGCATGCCTTAGTGCAGGAGAGTACTTATTATGGGAGACAGAGTTCACTGCACAGTGTCGGGCTAAAATTGAAACAAATAGGTATAAGAACCTGCCTTACACTTTTGATCAGTTGTTAGGAGAGGGAACCTATAAAAACACCGAAGATCAATTGGGTTATGCAAAGGAAGCCTATTTACAAATAAATGCTGCAGCGAGAGAGGCTTGGAAAAGGTTACGCAATTTCAATCGTACAAAAAATCTAGTAGAAGTTAAACAGGGACGTCAAATAGTTAAAACTTGCTCCAACTGTGTGCCCTTCTCACCAGCTCCTCATTTAGGCATAAATCCACGAGGACTGCTTTCTAATCACGTTTGGCAGATAGATGTCACACATGTTCCATCATTTGGCCGATTAAAATATGTTCATGTTACTGTAGATACTTATTCTAATTTTATCCTGGCCACCCCCCTTGCTGGGGAAGCCACTAAACATTGTATTTCTCACTGCATTCGATGCTTTGCTGTGATGGGGATTCCCTCGCAAATAAAAACAGATAATGGCCCTGGCTATGCAGGCCGAGCATTTCAATCCTTCTGCCATTCCTATAATATCACTCATATTACAGGCATTCCTTACAATCCTCAAGGTCAAGGCATCGTGGAGAGAGCTAATGGATTATTAAAACATCAAATTGCTAAAATACAGAAAGGAGAGTCGTATCCCGCTACCCCTGTGAA
The DNA here is from genome assembly GCF_031878675.1 of Megascapheus bottae. Taxonomy (NCBI): domain Eukaryota; kingdom Metazoa; phylum Chordata; class Mammalia; order Rodentia; family Geomyidae; genus Megascapheus; species Megascapheus bottae. The sequence continues at coordinate 43,184,416 of NC_143509.1, forward strand.
TATACTTAATCATGCTTTATTTGTTTTAAATTTTTTGAATTTGGATTCAAATAATTTATCTGCTGCTCAGCGATTCTGGGAAAAAAGAGAGCAGCGTCCTTTTGCCTTAGTAAAGTGGAAGAATCCCCTAACTAGTGCTTGGCATGGACCCGATCCTGTTCTAACCTGGGGTCGAGGGCATGTATGTGTTTTGTCACAAGGAGAAAATGACGCCCGCTGGCTGCCTGAACGCTGCGTTCGGATCGTGGAGAGTGACAGTGGCCATCCAAGCAGCGACTCACTGGGCCTACACCCCCAACCCTCCAGTGGTGCATCCTGCGACGTGGGAAGGACCTGAGTTATTTGTGCATGTCAATTGGGACTGCTACTGATCCACTTGTTCCACACATTCATATGAGCTGTGTTTCTCCTCCTTTTACTATTATGTAGGGACCTTCTAACATATTCATTGACTACACAATTTAATATGTGACAATTGTTCTTTTACAAATTGTATACTATTGAGATAAAGGATTATTCTTTTTATTTTGTATTTACCATCCCTCTTCTTAATAGCCTCTTTTTGTAAAAGATGCCCAGGTGAAAAGCAAAGGCCTCCAGAGGTAAGTAGAAGTCTGTGTTTTGTTTTATTTTTTTATTTTATTTCTTTTTTTTTTTTTTAAAGGTGCACTGTGGGCCTAAAATAGAGGCCTGGGTGGTCAAGGGACGCCTTGACCCCCCTTCCCCTTCTGAGTTTCTTGTCGATAACAAGGCATACCTGAGAGTCCCACCAGCAAGACATGTCTAAATCTAAAAATAACTGTTTGGTGAAAACATTCATTTGAGCTCATGTTTTTTATGTTAAGTGTATCTGCTTGAGTCCAATTTTCTTGTTATATGTCAATGTCTGATTATTTAAAAGTCTCCGTTTCTCTGTCTTGTTCGTATTACATATTTTTCCTTGTCCAGTTTTGTCTTTAAAATTGGTACCATTTCTAAGTATGGATCCTTATGGTTTTTCTGTGCGTACTCAAGCACACATCCTTGTTATTTATTTGAACATTTCTGGGCCTAGCATGGCCGCTCCCCCATGTCTGCAGTTGTAACAAGCCCTGGAAAAAGAAATTCCAGCTAAGTTGCCTTGCAAAAAGTTTTGTTTTGAACCTGGTTCTCACCTGCAAGAGTAAAATTGGCAAAGCTCTCTTGACACAAACTTCCGGAAAATGAATGGCCGATATTAATTTTGTGCGCTTTTAAGATCTTTGAGTATGAATGTGTGTGCGAATGGGTGTGAGTGAACATGTTCAAGGTTAAATTACCAGCATGCTGTATAAAACAATGGATAAATTAATACTTAAACACAAAGGCAATTGGGTAAATCTAACCTTAAAACTTCAAGAAAAATATTAGGTTTGAATGTTTTACAATGTCTCAAAGGATTATTATGTTGTCTTAAAGAAAAACTGGTAAATATTTTTCTAGATCCTGAAATCTGCATTTTATTGCAAGGCATACAGCTGTGTACATTGTAAACATTGTATCCTGTTTAGCACAGAGGTGTTAGGGAATTTGGGATTTATTACTTTAAGTTAAAGTTTGGAAACATGTAGTAGAGATTTAAATGTAAAATTGTTCATTAACATCAGAAACTTTGCCTGTCTTTTCTTGCAAACTGACACTAGAAATCTGATGGTAAAAATGTGGATAATGTGATTAGTATTTTAAAGGAATGTTTAAAGGTTTATCTATGCAATTGGGTGTATTTTAAAAAAAAAAAAAAAAAGGAAGGAAACTAAGTCCAGACTTAGACTTTTGGTGCACTGATGTCTATAGTTCTTGCATTAGGGAAAAACTGTTATTTGAGTTTAAACTGTTGTTGGAGTTTTAGACAGTAATCTAAACTGCAAAAAAAAAGGGGGGGGGCCCTTTTCTAAAAGGCAAGAGGAGTGCCTTGAGCCCTAGGGGGCCAGAAGGCAGAAGGTGTTCTTTGTGCCCTTAAAGGTTTTTCAATTGCAAATAAAGGCTAAGATGTTAATTGTTTAAGCCAGTATCAGCAAGAGTTTTTAAGAACATTGGAAATGGGTTTCTGAACAAAATTTAAAAGTAAAGTTGTCCTAAAGTTTTGTTTCTAAAAAAGAAACAAGGAAAATTAGTACTACCAAAGTAATTGCTTAATTGCTATTTCAGCTTGCTCTTGTAAGTTACCTTATAGCAACTTCCAGCTAGCCCATGGAGAAGAACAGCAATCCTTATTCAGATGTAACTTTGGCTTTTACCAGGTTCTAGGTAAGCTCATGCTTAGAGACTATTTCTGTGTTGACCACCTTGTTGCTTTAATTGGAGTAACGTGGCCTTTTGTAGGACTCACTGATCTGAAAACTGCAGTTTTGAGCCAACCCCAGGCAAAGCAAAGTCCCTGTGAGATTGTGGTGTCTAATCTGCCAGCAGGATGCTGGGACAGAGTTGCTTTGGAGCTCGAAGTGGCAGAGTGCTAGCTCTGAGCTGAAAAGCTGGGGGGAAGCACTCAGGCACCAAGCTCGGGACTCACAGTGGCAGGGTGCTAGCCTTGAGCTGGAGAGCTGAGGGACAGTGCCCAGGCCCTGAATTCAAGTACAGCAACCAACAAAGTGAAATGCCAATGGCATGTTTATCCCTGTGTGGAGAGACACTACTGGGACACGAAAGCCTCTGCTTGGATGGCAGAGATGGTGTCAGATCTTAGAGTCACTTGTGCTTGGCCACTCAAATTAATCAGAGCCGGGAGGTCATAGAATAGTTTGTAAGCATGCCTTACTAATGCCCGTGCCTTTCATAACTGGGCAGGAACTTGTCAATCTTCTGTGATAGTGGGTAGTTTAAAGTCCTAATTGAGCGAATTTTGTATTTGACACCAGCCACAAACTCAGGAAAGTTTGTGGATCTGGGGCTTGTGTCTCTATTAATCTGTTTAGATCTGACAACTAAAGCATTGTTTAAGGTTGCAGAGATTTAGTTCCCCAGACAATCAGGAAACTGCCTTTGCAAATGGGTGCTAAGTAAGCTAAACTGTTGTAGCTAAAGAAGGTTTGTGCAGTTGTTAAATGTTGAATATGATCTCCAGTTTGGAGCAAATTATTATTCCTGATATCTAATCCTTGCTATCCCTGATAAAACAGGCTAGGCTTCTTAAGGTCCCTGGTCAAGCACAGAAACAACGCCCCTGAGTCAGCTTGAAGAAGTTACAGAAGCTGAATCTCCGCCCATCAATCCCCTTTAGATGAAGGGACCAGTCATTTTTGGAAAGTGAGACAGGATAATTAGAGATAATTAGAGATAGTGGAAAGAATAGAAATTGCACTTGTGTTTCTTTTAAAATAAAGATGGGGGATATGTTGGGAGCCGGAGTGGAATCAAACTGTACTTTGATTTGCATCAGATAATTGCTTGATTGTCTTATTGTTTTTTGGCCTTCTGTTCAATTGATCTGAGATTTACCATATGAATGTAACCCCCAACAGTTCCCCGATTAACCATCTGGATGTAATACCTGGCAGTGCCCTGGTCTCAAGAAGGGATATAAGCTTTGAGTTGAGAATGAACGAGGCGGCAGTTTTTGCCTGGGCTGCAGACCTCCCGGACCCGATGTGTTTGTCTCTCTTCTATTTTTTCCAGTCCCTGCCCCCTATTTCAGGAACCCCAATTTGCTGCCGGTAGGCCCCGGCAGTCAAGCAATGCTATCAGTATTCAAATTTGGGCTCTAGGTGTGTCCCCTGCTCCTTTAATCTGGGTATTCCTGAGTCCTGGCACATGCTCTGAGAAGATTTTAGACAAAGAAGATGGGAGGAAGCCGGCTCCCTAGGCAGAGATTTCCCTTCTATCTTGCTCTCAGTCTTCTGCTTCAAGGTAAGAAATGGCTAGTGACAAAGGAAGAGTAGAAGAGCTCTCTCCTACTGAAAACCACCTAAGATCTTCTTTTTAATTTCTAACTCCTAGAGATGATCTAAAATGGGAAAAGTTTTTTCATAATTATATTTCCATGATTTCTTTACCAAGATGGAAAATTTTCTTCCAGCTTTGTATTATGTAAAAGTACCTCTCCTTCCTCCCTTCTCTTCCTCTCTCACCCAGCCCTCTCCCCCCTCCCCCTCTCCCTCTTCCTCTCCCTCTCCCCCTCCCCCTCCCACTGTGCAATTCCTTAACTTTTTCACTCAAGGCTGGCCCTCTGCCAATTAAGCCACAGCTCCACTTCTGTATTTTTGGTGGTTAATTGGAGATAAGAGTTTCATAGAGTTTCCTACCCTAATTGGCTTTAAACCTCAGTCCTCAGGTCTCAGCCTCCTAAGTAGCTAGGATTACAGATGTGGACCGCAGGTGCCAGCACCAGTTAACACTTCTTTCTTCTTCCCATGAACCATCCACAATTGTATTCTCTTCCATCCATCTAGCTATTCACAGATGTAATTCTTTTTTCTGTTCAAGTATAAAAACTCCCCTGTTGTAATAGTAAAGTGCCTAGCTACTTTATCTATATCTTTACCATTGTGCTGCTCTATCCAAGGCTGTAGGTAAGACACCGGAGGTCAGTAGATCAAGGAGAAAGTAGAGTGTGCATCTTTTTCAGGGAGTTCACATGTGCAGTGGGAGAAACATAGGGATGAGAGATAGGCAGACATGACACTGACTCATGGATGAGTTTCTTTTTTTTGCCAGTCCTGGGCTTGGGCTCAGGGCTTGAGCATTGTCCTTGGACTTTCTCAAGGCTAGCGCTCTACCACTTGAGCCTCAGCACCATTTCCGGATTTTTGCTATGTACGTGGGGTACAGAGGAATCGAACCGCGGTCTGTGTGCATGCTAGGCAAGCACTCTACCACTAGGCCAAACTCCCAGCCCCATAGATCTGTTTCTTAATTTAACCTGAGCTTCAGTTTTCTCATCTGTGAAAGAAGACAGACCCTGAAGGATTGGTACTAGTAAATAAATAAATACAATCTTTATTGGTACCAGTCAAATAGGAGGCACTGGGTTAGGGCAATGGAAAAGACAGAACCAAAGATGGGTTTGGTGTGTATTTGGTGGCACTGGGGATTGAACTCAGGGACTTGTACTCTTGCTGGCTTTTTTACTCAAGGCTGGTGCTCTACCACTTAAGTTACATGCTTCTGTTTTTTTGCTGGTTAACTGAAGATAAGAGTTTTTTGGATTTGTTTGTCCAGACTGGCTTTGAACAAAGATCCTCCAATTTCTACCTCCTGAGTAGCAAGGTTTATGAACATAAGCCACCGGTGTCTAGCCCAGAAGTGGCTTTATAGGTCAATAAAGAGAAGAGACATAAATCGGACAATTAGTCCAGAAAATAGAAAAAAACATGAAGACTCTTTTGAATACTTGCAGAAAGCTACTGGCAAATGGATATTGACTGCACAGAGAATGGTTCACAGATTTTCTGGAGAGCATTGTGACTTTGAGAATGAATAAGATTGACAAGTCGTCAGCTATCCCTCTCATTCTAGGTTGTAGCTCCCCCAACAAATTTCTTTTTTCTTTTCTTTTTTTTTTTTTTTTTTTTTGCAAGTCCTGGGCTTGAGCTCAGGGCCTGAGCACTGTCCTTGGACTTTCTCAAGGCTAGAGCTCTACCACTTGAGTCTCAGCACTACTTCTGGCATTTTTCTCTGTATGTGGTACCAAGGAAATGAACCCAGGTCTTCGTGCATGCTAGGCAAGCATTCTACCAGTAGGCCAAACTCCCGGCCCCCAACAAATTTCCATCCGTAAAATATCAACCTTTAATAGTTAGAAGAGATGATCAGTTACACTTCAATTCCTCAAAACTAGAAAGCTAATAATAAGGCTGAACAGCAGGAAGAGAAGAAAATTGGAGCTGTTGAGATGAAAATAGACTCAGTAACTGCTAGCCCTTCTCTGTAATCCTAGCTACTCAGGAAACTGAGATCTGAGGATTATAGTTCAAAACCAACCCAGGAACATACATGTGAGAGACTCTTATCTCCAGTTACCCAGCAAATAGACAGAAGTGGAGGTGTGGCTCAAGTGGTAGAATCAAGACTTGAACAAAAAATCCAAGCAAGAGCATGAAACCTCAAGTTCAACACCTAATACTGGTACCCAAGAAAGAAAGACAGGAAGGAAGGGAGGGAGGGAGGGAGGGAGGGAGGGAAGGGAAAAGAAAGGAAGGGAGGGAGAGAGAAAGAAAAAGGAAGAAAGAGGAGAAAGACAAAGAGAGGAAGAAAAGAGAAAGAAAAAGGAAGGAAAGGGAGGGAGGGAAGGAGGAAGGGAGAGAGGAAAGAAAAAAGACATGCATTTTGGGGACTAGCACTGTAATCCTATCTCATGCCAGTCACTGACCCAGGATGAAGTTTGCATACAAATGTGGCCATGCAAAGCATGAAGACAAAGTATTACAAAGAAAGTGGATATCCTAACAGCTTACCACATTGGCTTCCAGCCTTTGCCTCCAGTCCAGTCCATGCGCCTGGGTGATGACAGGATATGTTTAGCACCTGAACTCCTCTAAGTTCTCCTCACCCTCATTCATATTCTTCACTGAGGGCAGATGGCTAGCAGCAGACCAAGTCCAGCTTCTGCCTCTTATTACATCTGATCTTGAAAGGTTGCTTCCTCTTACTGCACCTTAACTCATGTGTTACATGAAGATAAAAAACAATATCCAGGGCCAGGAGTTTGGTCTAGTGGTAGAGTGCTTGCTTAGCATGCATGAAGACCTGGGTTCCATTCCTCGGTACCACATACATAGAAAAAGCCAGAAGTGGTGCTATGGTTCCTGTGATAAAGCTTGAGAAAGCCCAAGAACAATGCTCAGGCCCTGAGTTCAAGGCCCAGGACTGACAAAAAAGAAAAAAACAATATATAAGCAAGGGTAAAAGAAATTTCCAACCCTTCTATTAATCACAATGAAAAAAAAAAAGACCAGTTAAAAAAAAAAAAAGAAATTTCCAAAAAGAAAGGTACTCAAAGCCAGGCACCAGTGACTCTCACCTGTAATCCTAGCTACTCAGGAGGCTGAGATATGAGAATCACAGTTCAAAGCCAGCCTGGGCATGGAAGTCCTTGAGACTCATCTCCAATTAACCACCAGAAAACCAGAAGTGGTGCTGTGGCTCAAGTGGTAGAGTGCTAGCCTTGAGCTGAAGAGCTCAGGGACTGAGCCCAGAGGGAGAGCTGAAGCCCCATGACCCATAATAATAATAATAATATGGGGGCCGGGAGTTTGGCCTAGTGGTTAAAGTGCTTGCCTAGCATACATGAAGACCCGGGTTCGATTCCTCAGTACCACATATAGAAAAAAAGCCGGAAGTGGAGCTGAGACTCAAGTGGTAGAGCTCTAGCCTTGAGAAAGTCCAAGGACAGTGCTCAGGCCCTGAGTTCAAGACCAGGACTGGCAAAAAAAAAAGACTAAAAATAATAATAATAATAATAATAATAATAATATACAATATCTACATTCTTATAGAAGTAGAGAGTAAAATAATGTTTGCCAAAATCTGGAAAGAGGTTAGTTGGATGGAAAAGGGATGGCTATGAATACAGAGGTGTGGTCAGATAGGAGTAAACTGCTAATGCTCTATAGCACAGTAGTTGACAACAATTTATAGTATATTTCATGATAGCTAGAAGAGAACATTTTGAATGTTCCCAGTGCATACGTCAGAGGGGATGAATATACTAGATACCCTGATTTGACATTACACGTAGTGTACACTCTAACCTATAAATACGTGTCTGTTTTAAAAAAAAATCAAGGGGAGGGAGTTTGGCCTGGTAGAGTGCTTGCTTAGCTTGCATAAAGACCCAGGTTCAATTCCTCGGTACCACATTCGTAGAAAAAGCCAGAAGTGGTAGGACTCTAGTCTTGAGAAAGCCCAAGGACAGTGCTCAGAACCTGAGTTCAAGGCCTAGGACAGGCAAGAAAAAAAAAAATCAAGTGTAAACAACTCACATGTCAAGTGTAAGAATCTAATCCTAGCTACTCAGGAGGCTGAGATCTGAGAAGCACAGTTTGAAGCCAGCCCATGCAGGAAAGTCCATGATTCTCTTGTCTCCAATAAATTACCAAAAGAAAGTCAGAAGTGGGGCTGTGGCTTAAGTGGTAGAGCACTAGCCTTGACTAAAAAAACTCAGGAACAGTGCCCAAGCCTGAATTTAAGTCCTAGCATCTACACAAAATGAAATAAAATAATAAACTAAAAATTAAAATAAGCCAGGCATGGTGGCTCACGCCTGTAATTATAGCTAGTCAGGAGGCTAAGATCCTCAAAGATCTGAGGATCGAGGTTCAAAGCCAGCCCAGGCACTAAAGACTGTGAGACTCTTATCTGCAATTAACCATAAGAAAACCAGAAGTGGCACTGTGGCCCCAGGGGTAGGGTGTTAGCCTTAAGCTCAAGACCTCAGGGACAATGCCCAGGCCCAGAGTTCAAGCCCCACGACTGCTATAAAAAAAATAATAATAAATAAATAAAGTGCTGGCCAGGCACTGGTGGCTCACACCTGTAATCCTAGTTACTTTGGAGGCTAGCTTAGACCAAAAAAAAAAACAAACAAACTTTGAGAGACTCCATCTCAACCCATGGCTCCCATTGCTGGGCATCGTAGTACATTATTGTCATCCCAAACTATATGGAGGATGAAACTTGGGAGATCTCAGATCCAGGCCAGTCCTATATCCATGGGAGGGAAGCTAGATGCAGGGATGCACATCCATGATCCCATCAACCACAGGAAGCCGAATACTTGGTATATCTGCCTATTGACAAATCATACCACAGAGGCATAAGAGGCAGGAAGTAGGAGCCTATCTCAAAAATAGCCAGCAAAAATAGGACAGAAAGTGTGGCTCAAGGGATAGTCTAGCAAATGCAAGACTCTGAGTTCAAATACCCACGCCAGGGGGTGGGGGGAGGGGACTACTATTGCTGGTAAATGCAGCACTGAGATGTATAGACTAGAAACAAATAAAACCTATTAGAAAATACACAAGCTGGCCGGGTGCAGTGGCTCACGCCTGTAATTCTAGCTACTCAGGAGGCTAAGATCTGAGGATCAAAATTTAAAGCCAGCCCAGGCACTAAAGAACCTGAGACTCCAATTAACCACTAGAAAATGGAAAGTGGGGCTGAGGCCCCAGGGGTAGGACAGTAGCATTGAGTTGAAGAGCTCAGGGACAGAACCCAGGCCTAGAGTTGAAGCCCCATGACTCGAAGGAAGGAAGGAAGGAAGGAAGGAAGGAAGGAAGGAAGGAAGGAAGGAAGGAAGGAAGGAAGGAAGGAAAAGGAAAAGGAATATGCAATCCCAGCAGCACTTGAGAGGCTAGGGCAGAAGAATTGTGAGTTCAAGGTAGCCTTGACTACAGAGCAAGATATTGTCTCAGAAAAAAAATCATAACATTATAAAGAAAAAATAGTCTGATAGGAAATTGAAAGGACAATGAGAATAATGAGCTTAAAGATCTCAGCATATGCCTGGCTCATCATCAATGCTCAATACCTGGCAATCATCGTGATAATCATGGATACCGGGCTCTGCCTTGGGCTCTCTCTCATACAGAAAACATCTCATATATCTCCCTCATCTCATACATCTGATACTCTCTGCAGGACAGGGCAGCACTTCCACCATCGACTGCTCAGGATTTGGCCAGCATGGGATGGATCCGACGGATGTACACCCTGTGTTTGTCACAAAGGCTTCACCTGTCATCACCTTCACTGAACCCATCCACGTCAACATCTCCTTCACCATAACTGCCATACTAGATGTGGTGAGTGTTAACCCTTCTACCTGGGGTCCTTAACATCTTCCCAGCCCCAGCAGGAAGGTCCCCAGAGCCCCCAATCACATTACTATATGACATTTCCCTTGCATAAAAAAAATCTAAATTTTAAAAACTGCTCTGTCCAATTCACATTCCTCCCCAGTGAATCTCTATTCTGGCTGCCAACCAGTGTCCAGAAACTTCCCACAGAGGTCCTGATTGTCTAGAACCCACAAATTTTTATGTTCAGCTCCTTAACTTATTCTAATGGAGCCAAGGTTGATAAATAATACTTTAATCCAGTCCTTCCATGAATTGTCTTGCTCAGACTAATCTATCTATTTTGATTTTTGTTTGTTTGTTTTGTTTGCCAGTTCTGGGGCTTACATCCAGGGCCTGGGCACTGTCCTTGAGCACTTTTTGCTCAAGGCTAGCACTCTGCCACTTGAGCCACAGCTCCACTTCTGGCTTTTTCTGTGTATGAGGTTCTAAGGAATTGAACCCAGGGCTTTGTGGATGCTAGGCAAGCACTCTACCATTAGGCCAAACTCCCAGCCCTCTATTTTGATTTTTAAAAAATTGTCTTTGATCTACAATATTGTCCTTAATCACAACATCATGTTCATATACCCCAGGAAGGGAATGGCAAACCAAACTGGGAAGAGGAGGGTGGAAGATGAATGAACATCTTATAGGCAACTCTCAGAAACAAGAAATTCTTTTGGCAGGATGAACAGCTACAGCTCATGTCATCATTCCTGTGGCTGGAAATGGTATGGCCAACACTTACTTTTCTACATCCAGAATTGGTCGTGGGGCTTGAACTCTGGGCCTGGGCATTGTCCCTGAGATCTTCAGCTCAAGGCTACCACTCAAGTGGTAACTTGAGCCACAGTGTCACTTCCAATTTTTCTAGTGGTTAATTGGAGACAAGAGTCTCACAGACTGGGGGGGGGAGGGAAACGGGTACCAAGACATGTGAAAGGGTATCAATGTATGTGAATTAATGCACCTTCTATCTGGCAAATATCATGTAACCCTTTTACTAATTACAATAAAAAAAAAAAAAAGAGTCTCACAGACTTTGATGCCCGGGCTGACTTTAAACCTCGATCCTCAGATCTCAGCCTCCTGAGTAGCTAGGATTACAGGAGAGCCACGTGCCTGGCTCTATGAGAGTCTTATCTCCAAGTAACCAGCAAAAAGAATAGAAAAGAAAAGAAGGAAGAGGGGGAGGGAAGGAGGGAGGGAGGGAGGGAGGGAGGCTAGAAAGAAAAGAAAGAGAAAAAAGAAAGGAATGAAGGAAAAAAGAAAGAAAAGAAAAAGAGAGAAGTGGAACCAAGTAGTAGAGTGCTAATCTTAAGTTTAAAAAAAAAAAAAGCTAAGGGCAGAACACAGGGGGAAAAGAAAAAGATAAACTCATTCCAGAATGGACAATCCTTGAAGACCTTTACAAAGGTTTCTGGCTTCAGAAAGGATATCTGCTTATCAGAAAGGTAAGCATGGTGTCTAGCACTCACCCAGGAAAGAGGAACCCACACTCCTGGCCCTGAGGCTTTGTTCAAAATGGCCTTGTAACAAAAATCAGTGAAAGATGCTTGGAAGGCATTTAAGACTGCTAGCTTAAGACTTTGTTGGCTCACATAGTACAGTACCAAAAATCCAAGTAAAAGCATGAGGCCCTGAATGCAAGCCCCAGAACAAGCACAAAAATAATTAGAACCCCTGAACCTTGTTGTTTACAAAAATCCTTCCATATTTGATACCTACTGCTGCCCTAAGAACATTATAAGTCAAAGAAACAAAGTTACTAGTCTTTCAATTCTGGATCTCATTTTTCCTGAAGAAAGGAGAGCCTGTATCCCATCAGCAACATTTCCCACGGTAGTGATAAAGCAAAGAGATTGAAATGTATATAGAAATAGATACACTTCCAGACATGGTGGCACACACATATAATCTCAGCTACTTAGGAGATGGAGGTAGGAAGATCATGGTACAAGACCAGCCTGGTAGGGCCGGGAGTTCGGCCTAGTGGTAGAGTGCTTGCCTAGCATGCATGAAGACCCGGGTTCGATTCCTCGGTACCACATACATAGAAAAAAGCCAGAAGTGGTGCTGAGGCTCAAGAGGCAGAGCTCTAGCCTTGAGAAAGTCCAAGGACAGTGCTAGGCCCTGAGCTCAAGCCCAGGACTGGCAAAAAAAAAAAAAAAAAAAAAAAAAAAACAGCCTGGCAAAGCACAAGACCTTATTTTAAAAGAAAAATAAAAGCAAAAGGGGGGCTGGGAGTTTGGCCTAGTGGTAGAGTGCTTGCCCAGCATGCACGAAGACCTGGGTTTGATTCCTCACTACCACATACATAGAAAAAAGCCAGAAATGGTGCTGTGGTTCAAGGGGCAGAGTGCTAGCCTTGAGGAAAAAGCCCAAGGACAGTGCTCAGGCCCTGAGTTCAAGCTCCAGGACTGGCAAAAAAAAAAAAAAAGCAAAAGGACTTGCAGCATGGCTCAAGTGCTAAGCAAGCACTAGTCCCCGAGTTAAATCTCATTAAAACAAACAAAAAGATCATGTCAATTTTATTTACAATTGTGCTTTCTTTAGAAAAAAGTAAGTTTAATAGAATATTAGATTGGATGGTAGATACACAAACATTATTATATTATTTTCCTTTTGAAGGGGGTTGGAGATCATGGGGCTTAAACTTTGGGCCTGAGCGCTGTTCCTGACCTCTTCAGCTCAAGGCTCCATGCTACCCCTTGAGCCACAACTCTACTTCTGAGTTTCTAGTAGTTAGTTTGAGATAAGAGTCTCATGGCCTTTAGTTCCTGGGCTGGCTTTGAACCACAATCCTCAGATCTCAGCCTCCTGAGTAGCTAGGATTACAGGCACGAGCCGCCGCACCCAGCTTGTACTATATTATTTTATAGACTTTTCAATGCTTTAAATTGAACCCAGGATGTTATACAAGTTCTACCTCTGTGTTAAATCTCTCCTGCTTTTATGTTTCCTGGAAATATATGGTGACTTTATTTAAAGAAAAAAAATCAAGCCAGGTGCCCGTCGTTCATGCCTATAGCTCTACTTACTCAAGACTTGAGATCTGAAGAACACAATTCAAAGCCAACCTAAGCAGGAAGTCCGTAAGCTTCTTATCTCCAATTAACCACCAGAAAGCCAGAAGTGGCTCAAGAAGTAGAATGCTAGCCATGAGCAAAAAAGCTCAGGCACAGAGCCCAGGCCCTGAGTTCAAAACCCAAGAGTAACATGAAAGAGTGCAGGGGGAGGGAGAGAGGGAGAGAGGGAGAGAGAGGGAGATAGGGAGAGAGAGGGAGAGAGGGAGAGAGAGGGAGAGAGGGAGAGAGAGAGAGGGAGAGGGAGAGAGAGAGAGAGAGAGAGAGAGAGAGAGAGAGAGAGAGAGAGAGAGAGAGAGAGAGAGAGAGAGAGAGAGAGAGAGAGAGAATCAAATGATGAGAGAAAATAACTGTAATTCATGTCAGGTTCTTGGCTCCCTTCCCCACTCCCCACCCCGGGGCTTCAGGTCTGGGATAACCCATTAATGAGCTGGAACCCAGAGGAATGTGAGGGCATCACGAAAATCAGTATTGCAGCCAGGAATCTGTGGCTCCCAGACATTTTCATTGTGGAACTGTATGTATCAAGTGCCGGGGAAAGGCAGAGGGAAGTCCCATCTCCTATAATCAGTAAAGGGTTTTTTGTTTGTTTGTTTATTGTTTGGTGGTTTGTTTTTGTTTTTGTTTTGTCAGCCCTGTAGCTTGAACTCTGGGCCTGGGCACCGTCCCTGAGTGTTTCAGCTCAAGGATGGTGCTTTACCACTTAAGCCACAGCACTACTGGTTTTCTCATGGTCAATTGGAGTCTACAGACTTTCATGTCCAGGCTGGCTTTGAATCATGATCCACAACCTCCACTCTGTGAGCCACTCTGGTTGTTTCCTAGCTATCTAAGATCACTTGTAGTGTCCTCATCAGAAGACTATAAACTCTATGGATAGTTGGTGGCTCACGTTTGTAATTCTAGCTACTCAGAAGGCTGAGATGTTAAAGGTTCAAGGCCAGCTTGGGCAAAAATGTTCATAAGACTCATCTACAATTAATCACTGATAGAGAGCTGATCCTTGAGTGAAGAATAGCAATGAGCACTTCCCAGGCCCTGTTTTTAAGCCTCAGGACTGGCACATACCCCCCCACACACACACACAAAAAATAGTGATAAGAAGTGTACATATGTCCATACAGGATGAGGTTAGGCAAAATGAACTCCAGGATATGGAAACAAGAGGTTTATCTTTGTGATTGTTATTCTTAATCTACTATATGAAGCTATTTCTTTTTTCTTCTTTTCCCCTTAAGGTATATCTCATGTTGTTACTGTATCTGATTTTGGTACCTGATTATATTGTATACACCTTTATTCATTTATTTGAAAAAGGGAAGGGAAGGGAAAAACAGGATGAGTGGGTGGGGAGGAGGGGGGAAAGTGGGAGAAAACATGGGAAGGGGTAACAATGTTCAAGAAGTAATGTACCCACTACCTGATGAATGTAACTGCAATCCCTCTGTATATCACCCCAACAATAAAATAAAATTTAGAAAAAAAAGAAGAGAAACCACTCCATCTGTCTTACAGCATGAATGTAGAGAAGACCCCAAGAGACCTCACTGCATTTGTAAATAATGAAGGCCGCATCAGGTATAAGAAACCCATGAAAGTGGACAGTATCTGTAACCTCAACATCTTTTACTTCCCATTTGATCAGCAAAACTGTACACTGACCTTCAGCTCTTTTCTGTACACAGGTAAGTTACAGTGAGGTCTCAGGGGTGAGATGGATAAGAACAACCAACAAAGCCAGAAAAAATAAGATAGAAAAATACTTTGAGTAAATAGTGACCACAGAGAGTGAGAAGGAGAAAGAACATGGCTCCATGGATGCCTAAATATTTTCAGTTAAAAATCCAAGCCTGTCCTGTTCATTTCTATTCGCAATCCCTAGAAAGTTTTGCACATATGGCAAGCACCCAAAAATACTTATTGAGTGAAAAAGGTAGAAAAAGAGCCAGGCACCAGTGGCTCACACCTATAATCCTAGTTATTCAAGAGGCTGAGATTTGAGGACTTCATCTTGAAGCTAGTCAAAGCAGGAAACCAGCAATCTTGAGTTAACCAGTGAAAAGCTGGACATGGAGATGTGACTCAAGTGGTAACATGTTGATTTGGAGCAAAGAAGCTAAGGGACAGGAGCAAGGTCCTGAATTCAAACCCCAGTACCAGTGTGTACATGCATACAGACAGAGAGACAGAGAGAGAGACAGAGAGAGAGACAGAGAGAGAGAGAGACAGAGAGAGAGAGAGAGAGAGACAGAGAGACAGAGAGAGAGAGAGACAGAGAGAGAGAGAGAGACAGAGAGAGAGAGAGAGAGAGAGAGAGAGAGAGAGAGAGAGAGAGAGAGAGAGAGAGAGAGAGAGAGAGAGAGAGGGAGAGAGGGAGGGAGAGAGAGAGACAGGTGGAAAAAGATAGTGCAATTGATAGTGCAAGTGAGCCTTCAGGAAACTGCATTCTTGGAAAATAATCAGGATGATGCTTCCTTTCAGTGGATAACATGTTACTGGGCATGGAGAAAGAAGTGCAGGACATAGTAAATGCATCCCGGAATGTTGTTCAGGCCAATGGAGAATGGGAGCTCTTGAGCATCAAGAAGGCATCATCAAAGACATCCATGCACACCGACCTGTATGATCAGATTGTGTTCTATGTAAGTTCAGAGACCCTCATTTTTTACTTCCTTGCATTTTTCCTTCCCTGCTTATTCTACCCTTAGTTAGATAGAATGTCCATCAAATGAGGATTCCAGCCAACATTTCTGCCCAAGACTTGAACCTTCCCTCTAGGCTGTCCATCCCCTTTCTCCTCTCCTTTTTTGCCAGTCCTGGGCCTTGAACTCAGGGCCTGAGCACTGCCCTTGGGATTTCTCAAGGATAGAGCTTGAACACCTGAGCCACAGCATCACTTCCAGCTTTTTTCTATGTATGTGGTACTGAGGAATCAAACCCAGGTGTTCATGCATGCTAGGCAGGCATTTTATCACAAGTCCAAATTCCCATGCACCGCCACCCACTTCTCTTCTCTAAAGCTCATGGCTCTAACATTTTCTGTATAGTTTTTTTTTTTTTGCCAGTCCTGGGGCTTGAATCAGAGCCTGGGCACTGTCCTCATGCTTTCTCAAGGCTAGTGCTATATCACTTGAGTCACAGCACCATGTCTGGCTTTTTTTTCTGTGTATGTGGTACTGAGAAATCGAACCGAATGTGTCATGTTTGCTAGGCACATACTCTACCACTAAGCCACACTCCTGGCTCACTCTCTGTAGATTCTATGCACGATTATGAAATCACACCACACACATCCCCAGAGCTCAAACCAATGGAGAAGGCAGGCAAAGATTCAGGAATTAGTAGCTTATACCTGTAATCCTAGCAACTGAGGAGACTGATATCTGAAGATTGTGGGTGGAAGCCAGCCCAGTCAGGAAAACTCCATGAGATTCTTCTTACCTCAAATTAATCACCAAAAAGCCAGTGAAGCTGTGCCTCAGTGGTAGAATGCCAGCATTGAGGCCAAGAGTGTAGCCTAGTGGTAGAATGCCTAGCATGCCTGAAGACTTGGGTTTGATTCCTCAATACCATATACATAGAAAAAGCCAAAAGCACATTTACCCACTCATCCAGAAACAAGGGCATGCTAAATCCACTAGCACAACCATGTTCATTGCAGCACTATTTACCATAGCAAAGATATGGAACCAACCCAGATGCCTCTCAGTTGATGAGTGGATCAACAAGATGTGGTATTTATACACAATGGAATTCTATGCTGCTGTCAGAAAGAACGACATCGCCCCATTTGTAAGGAAATGGAAAGACATAGGAAAAAGATCATATTAAGTGAAGTAAGCCAGACTCAAAGGAACATAGGCTCAATGATTTCCCTATTTGTCATAATCAGTAGAAACCTTGGCCTCTCCTAGCAGAGATTTACAATAGAGCAAAATCTAGATACATAAGGCCATCTAGAATGATGCTAAATGAAAGGACCTCCAGGATATAGAAACAAAAGCCATATAATGAGTGATTGTTGTCCTTAATGTACTATATTATCTCTCATCTCTTTAGCTGTCCCTTGGTTATCTCATATGGTTACAGTGTTTTACCTTGTTATCTGATATATTTTATATATGTTTATTTGGTTATTTGAAATAGGATAGGGAAGGAGGGAAAACAAGATGAGAGGCAGGGGTGGGGGAAGGAAATGGGGACTAAGACATGAGAAAGGGTATCAACATATGTGAAGTAATGCACCTTCTATCTGGTGAATATAATGTAACCCTCCTATTAATTATAATAAAAAATATATGAAAAAGAAAAGAAAAGAAAGAGAAAGCCAGAAGCAGGGGCCGCGAGTTTAGCCTAGTGGTAGAATGCATGCCTAGCCTGCACAAAGACATGGGTTCAATTCCCCAGTACCACATACAAAAATCTGGAAGTGGTGCTGTGGTTCAAGTGGTAGATCTCTATCCTTAAGAAAGTCCAAGGACAGTGCTCAAGCCCTGAGTTCAAGACCTAGGACTAGCAAAGAGAAAAAAAGAGTCCGGGAGTTTGGCCTAGTGGTAGAGTGTTTGCCTGGCACGCACAATGACCCAGGTTCAATTCCTCAGTACCACACACATAGAAAACTCAGAAGTAGGACTGTGGCTCAAGTGGTAGAGTGCTAGCCTTGAGGAAAGCCAAAGTTCAGGCCCTGAGTTCAAGCCCCAAGACTGGCCAAAAAAAGAATACCAACCTTGAGGTAAAAAGTTAAGGGACAGCTGGACAACTATCAAGCCCTGAGTGTCCAAGCCCCGGTACACACACACACACACACACACACACACACACACACACACACAGGCAAAAATAGTTACTGCACTTGTGGTAAGAAACTGCTATTCCTGGATTTAGGATTTTTGTCGCATCCTATGTTTCCTCTCTTCTCTCTCCTCCCCTCCAGGTGGCCATCAGACGCATACCCAGGCTCTATGTGGTACACCTCCTGGTGCCCAGTGGCTTTCTAGTGGCCACTGATGCCCTCAGCTTCTACCTACCACCAGAAAATGAGAATCATGCCCCATTCAAGATGACCCTCTTTGTGGGGAGCCAGAGCAGCCGAGACGGCGCCTGTCCCCTGTCTCGCTCATTGTATACAAACTTCTTAGTTCCCCTTATCTGGTGTGTGAGTGCAGAGCCTTTGCTCGCTCCGCTGAGTCTGCACGTATGACGTCAGAGGCCTGACCAATCCTGAGTTTTAAAATGATCCTAGCAACACAGCAGCCAATGGAAAAAGTCCCGCGTTCTTTGATTGTTTATAAGCAGCTGCATTTCCCTGCCCCTCGCCCCTCCGCTTCAGCTTTCCCTTTAAACGAGTTGCTCTTCATTAAAAGCGTGATCCGAGAAGGATCCTCGGGTGGTGTCCGTTCTTCCCTGCTGGTCAGGGGTGCCGGGCGCCGCAACTGGTGCCGAAAACCCGGGACCTGCGGAGGGGCCGAAGAGGATCCAGAACTTGACACGTGAAGAGGACTCCTTCTAGGTATGTTGTTCTGAGAAGTTCCTGTCTGGGTGCTTGTTATCGTTCTTCCTCTGTGGTTTGTGTTAACTCGGTCTTTAAACATCAGTATGGGTAACTCTTCAGGAAGTGTGTGCCGTATAAGGGACTTCTGTGCCCCCTTACAGGCCCTTCTTAAACAGCGTGGGCTGAGAATTTCCCGCGGCACAATACATAGAGTGTTAGCAGATATTGAGATACACGCCCCATGGTTTGCGGAGTCTGGAGATCTCTCACTGGCCTGTTGGGATATATTAGGCCAGGACCTGGATAGAGCTCTAGAAAAGGGAGGGGTCTCCCGCGCCACGTTGCCCATGTGGAGAATGGTGCGCGCTTGTTTGGAGGAGGGCAGAAATACTGATATTATTAAAGAAGGGAGGAAGGTATTAATTAAGCACCAGGATAGTCTCTCGGAGTCATCGTACAAGGAAGGAGGGACCACCAAGAGTGGGGTAAAATGTAAGAGAAAACAAAAGAATGGAATTGAGGGACTGCAGCCCTCACAAAGTACAGTGCAGGAGGAGGAGAGAAGAGAAAAGAAAAAACAGGAGGGACCAAGGAGCTCCCTCTATCAGGATGCAGGAGAGTCAGATCAAAGCACAGAAAATGAGGGGGATGGGCTCCCGGAGGAGCTAAGTTCAAAGGAAGAGGAGGAGTTAGAGGAACAGGCTGCCGCATACAGCCCCAGGGGAGGATTTGGTGCAGACAATGGCCAGGCCCGACCTGCCCCCTCTGCCCCACCCCCCTACGTCCCAAAGGGAAGTTTCTTTAAAGCGGTGTGGGTGCCTCAGTGGCCCCTGTCCCAAGAAAAATTGGAGGCTATAACTCAATTGGTACAGGAACAACTAAGGTTTGGACATGTGGAGCCTTCTGTTTCTCCATGGAATACCCCTATTTTTGTTATTAAAAAGGCCTCAGGCAAGTGGAGACTATTACATGATCTCAGAGCCATTAATGCTCAAATGCAAATATTAGGGTCAGTCCAACGCGGCCTCCCACTGCTTTCTGCTTTGCCCCAAAGATGGCCCATTATATCTATTGATATTAAGGACTGTTTCTTTTCTATTCCTTTGCATCCCAGGGATAGAGAACGTTTTGCCTTTACCCTGCCTTCTGTTAATCATGAACAACCTGATGCACGATTTCAGTGGAGGGTTCTTCCACAAGGAATGGCTAATAGCCCTACAATATGCCAACTATATGTTGACACAGTTCTTTTCCCTGTGAGACAGCAATTTCCCATTGTTAGAATTCTTCATTATATGGATGATATTCTAATAGCTGCCCCTGAGCAGAATATCCTTTTTCAAGTATTTAGTAAATTGTCTAAACTTCTTGCAAAGGCAGGCTTAAACTTGGCACCAGAAAAGGTGCAATTTTCAGAAAAGGTTCAGTTTTTAGGTTCCATAATTTCTCCCATAGCTGTGACACCCCAAAAGGTCGTCTTGAAAACAAATCATTTGCATACCCTTCATGATTTTCAAAAATTAATGGGGGACGTAAATTGGGTCCGAAATTTTCTTAATGTCCCTCGCTCTGAATTGTTGCCCCTCTTTTCCTTATTGGGGGGAGACCCGGATGTTACTTCACCTAGAAAATTGACTGTTCAGGCTAAGAGTTCCATTCAGCGTCTTGAACAGGCCATAGAAAATGCACAACTCTTGCGTGTAAATCCATCAGCGCCAATCTTATTGTGCATATTTAAAACAAAAAATTATCCTACAGGAGTATTATGGCAAGAAGGCCCATTGTTATGGTTGCATGGAAATTCTTATGGCTTAAAAACTATTCAGTATTTTCCAGAATTAGTTGCTTTATTAGCTCTTACAGGTTGCAAGGCGTGTTTGACTCACTTTGCAAAATTTCCTGACAAATTAATTATTCCTTATACCCGGCAACAAGTACAAATATTGGCTGCCTCTGTTGACTGGTGGGCAGTTTTGGTGTGCTCCTTTCCAAATATAATTGACAATCATTATCCCAAACATCCACTGCTGAATTTTGTGCGTGAAGATTGGGTGTATTTCCCCAAAGTTACGAAAAAACTGCCTCTGAGTAATGCCCTAATTATATTTACAGATGGGTCAAAAACAGGCCGAGGTGCCTATGTAGTTCAAGGAAAAGAGCCAGTAACTTTAAATTTTCAACCAGAAACTCCACAAGTAGTTGAATGTCTAACAGTTTTAGAAGTATTCAGGAAATTTTCTGAGCCTTTTAACCTATATTCTGATTCACAATATGTAGTTAATGCAGTGGCATCCCTGGAAGTCGCAGCCTCCATAAAAGGTAGCAGTACAGTTTCAAATATATTATCCCAACTTCAGAGTTTAATTTTACAAAGGAAAAATCCTTTTTTCATTGGTCATATTCGGGCACATACTGGCTTGCCTGGTCCCATGTCAGAGGCCAATGCCTTAGTGGATTTGACTGCCAGAGCCCTGGTGGGCCTTTCCCATAATTCTGTTCAATTAGCACGAGATTTTCATCAACTTTATCATGTTTCTGCAAAAACCCTTCATTATAAGTTTTCCATTTCACGCCAACAGGCTAGAGAAATTGTTAAAGCTTGTCAATCTTGTGTAGTATATCACCCCTCCTTCATAATTGGAGTTAATCCTAGAGGCCTTTGCTCTAATGCCTTATGGCAAATGGATGTTACTCATGTGCCTGAGTTTGGCAGGACAAAATATGTTCATGTCTCAGTGGACACTTTCTCTGGCATAATGCATGCCACGGCCCTTACAGGGGAAAGGGTGTCCCATGTTAAAGTTCATTGCTTGGAAGCCTGGGCAGCATGGGGAAAACCATTAAAATTGAAAACAGATAATGGCCCTGCTTATGCCTCTGCCGGATTTCGCTCCTTTTGCACTCAAATGCAGGTGGTCCATTCCACTGGCCTTCCCTACAATCCCCAGGGTCAGGGAATTGTGGAACGCGCCAATAGAACACTTAAACAACTTTCATTTAAACAAAAGGAGGGAATAGGCCGAGATGCCTCCCCCAGAGAAAGGCTGGCCATTGCACTGTTTACCTTAAATTATGTAACAGTGGATGACAATGGACAATCAGCTGCTGATCGGCATGCTGGAAAAATGGCAATACCACCCACACAAAAAGTAATGTGGAAAAATGTTATCGATAACAAATGGTATGGACCGGATCCTGTAATTCAGAGATCCAGGGGAGCTGTTTGTGTTTTTCCACAGGGACAGGAATCCCCCCACTGGGTGCCGCAGCGCCTCGTAAGGATATTGGAGGAAAATCAAACGCCTAAAGAGGATGATGCGAAACAAAATCCTGGGAATAATCCTGTTAATAATTCTTCTGCTGCCACGACTTTGGATGAAGAGACAGAAGGGAAAAAGCAACAAGGAAAAGACGATGTGGGCAGTGATGAAGACCTTTCCATTACCAATGCCTGTGACTAATGCTTCTTCCGTTTTTCCCCTTTGTGCCACCAATTCTTCCTTGCAACTTCCCTAGGACTGCAAGGTTCCCTATGCCTTACCCTGTCAAAAAAATCTGTCCTTCTGTGTTAGGCTGGTTTCTCAAAAATTGGGTCGCTCTGATTATTTTAAATTGTTCTGCCATAGAGTGTAAATTGAGTCAATGCTGGAGCCGTTGCCTACATTTGTTCCAGTTCCTGTGAATGTTTGTTGCAGTTTGTTTTGGGTTTTGTGTCTTTAGCCTTTGGTTGCTCTGCCAAATGAGGTCTCGCAATAAGAGAGAGAGCAATGCTTGTTCATGCACTCACTGCCTTGGAGCAGGGACATCCCCCAAAATTTGGCTTGCAGCTTTAAAGGCCAACTAAAAGTGCCCTGTACTGCCTTTGCACCCTCGAGACCTTAATCTATTGCACGAGGAATAGGAGTATAGGCAGCCAAGAGTTGTGAAATGATGGACAAAGTACCACTCCTGACCCTAACAGGTCAGGGAGAGCATGTGCGTCAGCATATGGGTCTGCGCCCCTAGCCCATCTCCACAAAGGGAAAAGAGGACCTGGAGGGGAGGGATCCAGGGTTGGCCGCCTGGGTCACTCCTCTAGAGTAGGACCTCAAGTTTTACTTTGGAGGACAGCACCTCTACTCTCTTCACAACAGGTATGTTGGCCTGCTGCGTTAAAACAGAAAGGGGGAGATGTGGGGAGCCGGAGCAGCCAAGACGGCGCCTGTCCCCTGTCTCGCTCATTGTATACAAACTTCTTAGTTCCCCTTATCTGGTGTGTGAGTGCAGAGCCTTTGCTCGCTCCGCTGAGTCTGCGCGTATGACGTCAGAGGCCTGACCAATCCTGAGTTTTAAAATGATCCTAGCAACACAGCAGCCAATGGAAAAAGTCCCGCGTTCTTTGATTGTTTATAAGCAGCTGCATTTCCCTGCCCCTCGCCCCTCCGCTTCAGCTTTCCCTTTAAACGAGTTGCTCTTCATTAAAAGCGTGATCCGAGAAGGATCCTCGGGTGGTGTCCGTTCTTCCCTGCTGGTCAGGGGTGCCGGGCGCCGCACCTCTTGTTGGGCTACAATGTCTTCCTTCTCATGATGAATGACTTTCTCCCTGTCAGTGGCATCCCTCTCATCAGTATGGCCCCTTCCATATTTTGAAGAAGCAGAGTTAGCAAGGGACAGGACCAAGGGAGCCTAGTTCCACTGAAGGAGGGAAAGACCTCGGAGGAAACCCTGGATTTGGAAAAGAGGCTTACGAAAAGTTTAGAACCACCGGGTACTGGTGGCTCACATTTGAAATCCTCAGGATTATGCTCAGGAGGCTGAGATCTGAAGATTGCAGTTGGAAGCCAGCAGGGGGGAGGAAAGTCCCTAAGACTTTTATCTCCAATCAACCACCTAAAAATTGGAAGTGGAGCTATGGCTCAAAGTGGTAGAGTGCTAGCCTTGAGCAAAAAAGCTCAGAGGGGCCGGGAGTTTGGCCTAGTGGTAGAGTGCTTGCCTAGCATGCATGAAGACCGGGGTTCGATTCCTCGGTACTACCTACATTCACAAAAGCCGAAAGTGGTGCTGAGGCTCAAGTGGTAGAGCTCTAGCCTTGAGAAAGTCCAAGGACAGTGCTCAGGCCCTAAGCTCAAGCCCCGGACTGACAAAACAAAAGCTCAGAGACAGCATTCAAGTCCCAAGACCACCACCAACAACAACAGCAAAAATAAATAAAAGAAGAAAGGAAGGAAGGGAGGGAGGGAGAGAGAGAAGCTGGTGATGGTGGCTTACACCTATAATCCTATCTACTGAGGAGGGTGAGATCTCAGGATCACAAGTCAAAGCCAGTCTGGGCACTGAAGTCCATGAGACTCGTATCTCCAATTAACCACCAGAAAACCAGAAGTGGAGCTGTGGCTCAAGTGGTAGAGTGCTAGCTTTGAGCTGAAGAGCTCAGGGACAGTGCCCAGGCCCAGAGTTCAAGCCCCATGACAAACAACAAAGGAAAGAAAAAAGAAAGAGGGAGAGGGAGAGAGAGAGAGAAGGAAGGTTTAGAACCAACCATTGTGGCTTTCTCTGGTAAAGCTAACTTGAGAGGCAGAGATCAAGTAGATTAAGGTTTGAGGCTTATCCGGGCAAAAATGTGAGATTGAATCTCAACCAATAAAGCTGTGCATGGAAACATGTCACTTATCTTAAATATGCAAAAGGTATTAGTACCAAGATTGAGATCCAGACCAGTCTGGGCAAAAATGTAAGAGACTTTTGGGACAATAACTAAAAGCAAAAAGGTATGGGAATGGGGGCCGGGAGTTGGCCTAGTGGTTGAGTACTTGCCTAGCATGCACGAAGACCCAGGTTCAATTCCTCAGCACCACATACATAGAAAAAAAAAACAGAAATGGTGCTGAGGCTCAAGTGGTAGAGCTCTAGCCTTGAGAAAGTCCAAGGACAGTGCTCAGGCCCTGAGCTCAAGCCCAGGACTGGCAAAAAAAAAAGGTATGGGAATGTGGTTCAAGTGGTAAAGTGCCTGCCTGACTAGTGTAAAGCTTCATATTTAAACCCCAGTATTGCCCAAAATAAGTAAGCTTAGAAATTGCCGCATGTAGGTTTACTTGTCATTTCCTCTGTCTGCAGGTGTCTATTTTGCCTTGTGTCTGTCCCCGATGGTGACCAGCCTGCTGGAGACCATCTTCCTTACCTACTTGCTGCACCTGGCCCGCACCCAGCCCCTGCCCATGCCTCGGAGTCTCCACACCCTGCTGCTGCAATGCACCAGCCCAAGGAGATGCCATCCCACTGAGCCCTGCAGGGGGAATCAGGATCCGGGGCTTACCTCCACCCACCTGCCTGGTGAGGAGAGCCAGCGCTGCACACTCTGTCCTTTCTTCTGTCTGTGTTTCTCTGTCCCTGCTCCTTTTGCTCCCAAGAAACATTCTCAACTCAGGTCTGAATCTCTATTCTCACCATAGGCCTGAAGGAGCCGGTAGACTTGGTAAGGGTGGTGCCAGGATCCAGAGAAGCAGAACTCACTGGGCGCTCTGAATCAGGAAGGGCCCAGCAGGAACTTGCGACCCAGAAGCAGCACTTGGTAGAGTTGTGGGTGCGATTCAGTCACCTGATGGACACCCTGCTCTTCCGCCTCTACCTGCTCTTCATGGCTTCCTTCATCCTCACGGTCATTATCCTCTGGAACACCTAGGCAGGGGTCTACCTGCTTCTTCACATCCCAGCCAGAGCTGCTCCTGGCCTCCAAGACTACCAAGCTCTTTGCCCCTTTCTCAGTACCAATAGTCAGGGTCTCAAAGATTTCAGGTCCCCACTGTATTCTAGGTGTTCTAATCCAGCCCTGCCACTGGCGCCTCCGAACCTAGACATTCTTCCTTTGTTCCTACATCCTATAACATTCCCTAGCCCTATCAACGACCACGTGGGTCTAGTCCCCTTAACTCCTTTGCAGAGCAGATTTACTTCCTCTTCCTGCTGATTTGGCCTGGTAATAAATCGTCTTGCAAAGATCTCCAGTTCTCTGTTATGTCCCAGGGTAGAAACTTAACAGGCAAGACTGACAATTAAACTCTCATCTGCGCATCTGAGGCAGGATGGATTAGGTAAAATGAGGCATGGTAAACAGCAGCCTCAAATTTAGAAATAAACACGTATTTCATGAGTAGTTTTATTAGAAACACAGAGGCGCTATCATCTTTGCTTTAACCCTTACACCCTTTATAAGTGGTATTAGTACAAGGAAAAAGAAAAGAACCAAAGCAATTTTCTCTATCTGATCTTGACTACTGGCCCAAAATACTTAGTGTGCTCTGAACTGAGCAAAGGCATCATCAAAGAGAATTTTAAAAAAGACATGTGTCCTGGAAAAGCAAAAACCGGAGAGGGCATGCACGAAGACCCAGGTTCTCTATTCCTTGGTACCACCTACATAGAAAAGTCGGAAACCATGTTGTGGTTCAAGTGGTAGAGCGCTAGTCTTGAGGAAAAGCCCAAGGACAATTCTCAGACCCTGAGCTCAAGCCCCAGGACTAGCAAGTCAGTCTTAGAGACCCTGAGACAAGTAATAAAATTGTAACACCAAGAGTGATGCAGTGTGTCAGATGTGCTGGGTGCTAGTGGCCCACATCTGTAAAATCATAGGATCCAGGTTCAAAGCCAGCCTGGGCAAGAATGTCCGTGAGACTCTTATCTCCAATTAAACACCAGAAAACTAAGGTGGTGCTGTGGCTCAAAGTAATATAAAACTAGCCTTGAGCCAAAGAGATTAGCGACAGGACCCACATCCTGAGTTCAAGCCCCAACAGTGATATCTACCACCACATCCAATTTAAGACTAGGTTTAATTTAATCTAAAATATTCCTTTTGATAGATGAAATCAGTCTGTCTAAATTTAGAAGAAAAACAATGAAGTAATAAGTTTATTCTCCCATGATTTGTGTTTACCATTTTTATTCGTCTGGTGCTATTTTCTCTCATTTCCATTCCTTTTTGCTGGTATGATCTAAGTAGGAAAAAATGAACAGAACTTAGATTTGTCTTATATACTGCTGTGGTGAATGTGTGCCCCCAAAGTTCACATGCTGAAAATGTAATCCCTAAATTTTTATTTTTATTGTATTTGAAGATAGGGCCTTTAGAAGGTAATTAGAATTAAAGGAAGTCACAAAGATAGAGCACCCATGATACCACTAGATGTCCAATAAAAGAGGAAGAGAGATCTGAGCTGGCCCTCTTGCTTTGTATTGCTACTGAGCCCCTCCTTGTTTTGGGTTCTTCGGCTGTGTTTGGTTTTGGGAGTTTACAGATATAAGCCACCAGTACCTGGCTAGGTCTTCAAATATTTTCATTCTAATTTCCTTCTTTCTTATTTAAAAGTAGTTTAAAAATTTTACGTTTTGTTTTGTTTGTCAGCTGTGAGGCGTGGACTCTTGCCCTGGGCACTGTCCCTGAGCTCTTCAGCTCAAGGCTACTAACCTACTCCTTGAGCCACAGTGCCACTTCCGAATTTCTAGCTATTAATTGGAGATAAGAATCTCACAGACGTTAGTGCCCAGGCTGGCTTTGAACCAAGATCCTCAGATCTCAGCCTCCTGAGTAGCTAGGATTACAGGAGTGAGCCACTGCACCTAGCTTAAAATTTTATGTTTGGGGCCAGGAGTTTGGCCTAGTGGTAGAGTGCTTGCCTAGCATGCATGAAGACCCAGGTTCGATTCCTCGGTACCACATACATAGCAAAAGCCGGAAGTGGTGCTGAGGCTCAAGTGGTAGAGCTCTAGCCTTGAGAAAATCCAAGGACAGTGCTCCAGCCCTGAGCCCAAGCCCAGGACAGGCAAAAAAAAAATTTATGTTTGATTACCCAATTGAGATGCTAATATTATTTTATCTCATCACAGTGACAGAATGCCTACATATGTTGGACACGTTGGATTCTTTTCGAAGACAAAAAGAAAAACTCCTCTAGTAAAGTAAAGATCTTTTAGTGGAAGATCATTAATTGGAAATATATTCAATTTACTATTATTCTTTTTTTGTGTATGGGTCATGGGGCTTGAACGTGACCTGGGTGCTGTCCCTAGGCTCTTCATCTCAAGGCTACCACCCTACCCTTGAGCCAAGCCCCACTTCCCGTTTTCTAGAGGTTAATTGGAGATAAGAGTCTCAGGTCCTTTTGTGCCAAGGTTGGCTTTGAACCTTAATCCTCAGATCTAAGCCTCCTGAGTAACAAGGATTACAGGCATGAGCCACCTCACCGGGCTTACTATTATCCTTTAAATGTAAATTCTCAGAGAGTGTACCACTATATTCTGACTTCCATTTTTTGCTTTAGTAATGTCAATCTCACTTTTGTTCCCTTTCATGTATAATTTCTTTCTCTTTTTAGATTTTTTTTTCTAAAAAGATGCTTTCACTGGCATTCTATAGTCAGCATTGCAGTCTTGCTATGCTGTGGCCGACCACACTCAAGTCTCCTTCATCTAGGTATTGGGAAAATGGCCACTTGTCCTGGTTAACTCCTTAAGGAAGGGAGATCCCACAGCAGAACTATTGGCATTTAATTTCTGCCTACAGGGTGAACAGCTATTTCAGTACACCTGGATCTCAGTAGTTTCCCCCAATCCAGAATGCCGTGCTAAATCTGGGACAGTCCTGGGCAAATATTCATACCACGAAGAGCACAT
The DNA here is from genome assembly GCF_031878675.1 of Megascapheus bottae. Classification (NCBI taxonomy): domain Eukaryota; kingdom Metazoa; phylum Chordata; class Mammalia; order Rodentia; family Geomyidae; genus Megascapheus; species Megascapheus bottae. Next base: position 43,212,429 of record NC_143509.1, read on the forward strand.
GTGTCCCTCTCGGGACATTGGATAAGGAGCAGGCCAAGCACAGTTCTCTCTGAATTCCAGACTCCGAAGTTCAGGCTGGCATACTTAGCCATTTTTTTTTTTTTGCCAGTCCTGGGCCTTGAGCTCAGAGCCTGAGCACTGTCCTTGGGCTTTTTCAAGGCTAGAGCTCTACCACTTGAGCCACAGCTCCATTTCCTGCTTATTTTCTATATATGTTGTACCGAGGAATCGAACCCTGGTCTTCGTGCATGCTAGGCAAGCACTCTTACTGCTAGGTCAAACTCCTGCCCCCCACTTCTTTTTGACATGGGGGATCCCTACAGTTTAAGGAACTTTATTGTCTGTCTATGCGGCGCCCGACACCCCTGACCGGCAGGGAAGAACGGACACCACCCGAGGATCCTTCTTGTATCACGCTTTATTGAAGAGCAACTTGACTGAAGGGAGAGCTGAAGCAGAGGGGCCCTGGGCGGGGAAATGCAACTGCTTATATAAGCCCAAGGAACACAGGGCTCTCTACCATTGGCTGCTCTGCTGCTAAGGCCGTTTTGAGACTCGGGATTGGTCAAGCCCTTTTGCGTCATGCGCGCAGACTGAAGAGCAACTTGATACTCAGTAACGAGCAAAGGCCCCGCACTCACATACCAAATAAGTTACAAGGAGCGAGGCAGGAAACAGGCGCCATCCGGCTCCCCACATCTCCCCCCTTTTGTTTTGTAGCAGCAAGCCAACATGCCTGTTGTGAAGAGAGTAGAGGTGCTGTCCTCCAAAGTAAAATTCGAGGTCCTATTCTAGAGGAGTGACCCAGGAGGCCAACCCTGGATCCCTCCCCTCCAGATTCTCTATCCCCTTTGTGGAGATGGGCTAGGGACGCGAGCCCATATGCTGACGCACATGCTCTCCCTGACCTGTTAGGGTCAGGAGTGGTACTTTGTCCAGCATTTCACAACTCTTGGCTGTCCATACTCCTATTCCTCGTGCAATAGACCGAGGTCTCGAGGGTGCAAAGGCAGTACAGGGCATTTTTAAAACCGCAAGCCAAATCTGGGGGGAGTGTCCTTGCTCCAAGGCAGTGAGTGCATGAACAAGCATTGCTCTCTATGGCGAGACCTCATTACACCAACACCACCAGGGCAGTAATTCCCAAGTCGCGTCTGGGACAGGCCAAAGCCACCTGAAAATTAGCGCGGGGCACCTTCACAGGAACTGGAACAAGTGTAGGCATTCTCATAACAACGGCAGAATCATTTTCAGAAACATTCCAGCATTGACTCAATTTACACTCTATGGCAGAACAATTTAAAATACTATAGTTGAAGCTTTAAAGAGTAAAAACATAAACAGGAAGGTCCGCCTCTGGAACAAGTGCAGAAAACCCCACAACCCTTCCCTTGCCAGAACTATACATTAATCAAAGTGACCCAATTTTTGAGAAACCAGCCTAACACAGAAGGACAGATTTTTTGACAGGGTAAGGCATAGGGAACCTTGCAGTCCTAGGGAAGTTGCAAGGAAGAATTGGTGGTACAAAGGGGAAAACGGAAGAAGCATTAAAGGTCTTCATCACTGCCCACATTGGTTTTTTCTTCTGGTCCTTCTTCTGGTCCATTGTCCAACATTGTGGCAGCAGAAGAGATGTCAGAAGGGTTCTCCCCAGGATTTTGCTTAGCCTCATCCTCTTTGGGTTTCTGGCTTTCTTCCAATATTCTCACAAGGCGCTGCGGTACCCAATGGGGGGATTCCTGTCCCTGTGGAAAAACACAAACAGCTCCCTTCGGGGAGTAGGGAGGCGGGGCAGAGGGGGCAGGGCGGGAAACGTCCTGACCACTCCCTGCGCCTAATTCCCCCCAGGGGCCATATCTGTCTGCCTCATACATGGCAGCTTGTCCTTCTAGTTCTTCCTCTTCATCTGAGCTTAGTTCCTCCGGGGACCCTTCCTCCTCATTTCCTGTCCCTCGGTCTGCCTCCTCTGCATCCTGTTCATGCAAAGTCAGGGCTGAGAATTGGTTATTATCCTGAAACCTTTTTTCCTCTTGTTTTCTTTTTCCTCTTCCTTCCTCCTGCACCATACTTTGTGAGGGCTGCAGTCCCTCAATTTTTTCCCTTTTCCTTTCGGGTTTCTTTTGTTTATTTTCCTTTTTATTTTTTACTTTACCTTTGGGCCCTACTACCTCTCCCTCCTTATATGAAGATTCTGAAGGACTATCCTGATGCTTAATTAATGCCTTCCCCCCTTCCCTAAACACAAACCACAGAAGAAGAACAATGGGAAGCACCCAGATAGGGACTTGCCAGAACCACATACCTCGGAGAGAGTCCTCTTCACGTGTCAAGTTCTGGATCCTCTTCGGCCCCTCCGCAGGTCCCGGGTTTCGGCACCAGTTGCGGCGCCCGACACCCCTGACTGGCAGGGAAGAACGGACACCACCCGAGGATCCTTCTTGTATCACCCGAGGATCCTTCTTGTATCACGCTTTATTGAAGAGCAACTTGATTGAAGGGAGAGCTGAAGCAGAGAGGCCCTGGGCGGGGAAATGCAACTGCTTATATAGGCCCAAGGAACACAGGGCTCTCTACCATTGGCTGCTCTGTTGCTAAGGCCGTTTTGAGACTCGGGATTGGTCAAGCCCTTTTGCGTCATGCGCGCAGACTGAAGAGCAACTTGATACTCAGTAACGAGCAAAGGCCCCCCCGCCCCCCCCCACTCACATACCAAATAAGTTACAAGGAGCGAGGCAGGAAACAGGCGCCATCCGGCTCCCCACACTTCTACAATCCAGAACTTCCAAGAAATTGATCTCTCTTTGGTCTGTGCACATCTAGATCTCAGAATAGGCAAGGAAGATTCTTTCTGACAGGACTCTGGCTTCCATGTACATCATGGATGTGGCTAGTCTCCTACATCGTAACCCAGGAGATCAAAAAGCATTTGGGCTGGGTGTCTGGCTCACTCCTGAAATCCTAACCTCTGAATAGACTGAGATCTGAAGATTATAGCTAAAAGTCATACGAGGTAAACAAATCCATAAGCCACTTATCTCCATCAAAAAGCCAAAGGTGGTATAGTTCTAGTGGGAGAGTGCCAGCCTTGAGTGAAGAAGTCAAGCAGGAGTTCCAGCCTGACATCTACCTTGCACATCATGAGCAGGGAGACGATAAGGACAGCTGCACACCCATGTTCATTACTGCATTATTTACAATAGCCAAGAGGTGAAAACAGCCCACATGCCCCACAACAGAGTGGATCCAAAAAATGTGATACCTATGCACAATGGAATTTTACACAGCCATTAGAAAGAATAAAATAATGCCATTTTCAGGGAAATAGATAGAAGTAGAGCCAATCATGGTAAGTGACACAGCCAAGTTCAAAGAGACAAATGGCATGTGTTCTCTGATATGCAGAAGTTAAGTATAAAATGCACTGAGATATGACAAATTATACACACAGTGAGACCAAAAGCAGATACTCTTAGGAGAGAATCACAAAGGTACAATGCCTAAGTGCCTCTTCATATGTATAAAAATAATACACATATTGAATGAAACTCCAAGATATGGTAACAAAACTTTTTTGATGATCCTGTCTTTTATTTATTTTGGGGGGTAGGGGGGTCGTGGGGCTTAAATTCTGGGCCTGGGAGCTGTCCCTGAGCTCTTTAGCTCAAGGCTACCACCCTACGCCTTGAGCCTCAGCTCCACTTCCCATTTTCTAGTTGTCAATTGGAGATAAGAGTCTCATGTTCTTTAGTGCCCGGGCTGGCTTTGAACATCAATCCTCAGATCTCAGCCTCCTGAGTAGCTAGGATTAAAGGCATGAGCCACCACACCCAGCTTGATTATGTCTTCCTTACCCTATCTATGAGTGTATTCATGTATATCTTCAGGAGTGGTGGTAGGGTTGGGGGAGGGCATAGAACTCGAAGGAAAAAAAGATGAAAACATGCAGCAGTAGAGTTCAATGGGCACTGATGAAAATAAACTATATATCCAGGAGTGGTGGCTCATGTCTGTAATCCTAGCTACTCAGGAAGCTGAGATCTGAGGATCAAGGTTCAAAGCCAGCCTGGGCACAAAAAGGACCTGAGACTCTTATCTCCAATTAACCTCTAGAAAACAGGAAGTGGAGCTTGGCTCAAGGATAGGGCTGTCGCCTTGAGCTGAAGAGCTCAGGGACAGCACCCAGGACCCAGGACCTACAAAAAAAAAAAAGAAAGAAAGAAAGAAAAGAAAAGAAAGGAAAAAGAAAAACTATACAATTCTGATTGGCAATGGGAAGGAGGTACTGGGAGAAAATGAGGGAACAGAAGACACAGTATCCAGGCGCCAGTGGCTCATGCCTGTAATCCTAGCTACTCAGGAGGCTGAGATCTGAGGATCACAGTTCAAAGATAATCCAGGCAATTAACCAGCAGAAAACCAAAAGTGGCACTGTGGCTCAAGTGTTAGAGAGCTAGCCTTAAGCTGAAGAGCTCAGGGACAGGGCCCAGACCCACAGTTCAAGCCCCACCATCAACAGGGAAAAAAAATGGGGGAGGGTAGGAGCATAGCCTAGTGGTAGAGTGCTTGCCTAGCCTGCACAAAGCCTTATGTTTTTTTTCCTCAGTACCACATACACAGAAAAAGCTGGAAGTAGCACTGTGGTTCATGTGGCAGTGCACTACCCTTGAGCAAAACATGTCCAAGGACAATGCCCAGACCCTGAGTTCAAGTCCCATGATTGGCAAAAAAAAAAAGACACTGCACAAAAGGAAATGTACTCATTACCTAACTCGTGTAAATATAATCCCTCTGTATATCGCTTCTATAATAGCAATAAAGTAAATTAACTAAAAAAAGAGCTTCAGGCCGGGAGTTTGGCCTAGTGGTAGAGTGCTTACCTAGCATGCACGAAGACCTGGGTTCGATTCCTTGGTACCACATACTTAGAAAAAGCCAGAAGTGGTGCTGAGGCTCAAGTGGTAGAGCTCTAGCCTTGAAACAGTACTCAGGCCCTGAGCTTAAGCCCAGGACTAGCAAAAAAAAAAAAAAAAAAAAAGAGCTTCAGTCTGAGCTCAATCCCCAATACTGGCACACATACACTATTTGAACAGTATATGGCAAATGGAGATTGGCGCATGGAATGGTATGTTACCCAAGTCCACAAGCCATTGATCACCATCTGGGCTGGATACTTAGCATATTCAGCACTTGGCCCTCACGCCTGCATTGGACAAGGCACACTTACTGGTTGTTTTGTTTTAAGATGTGCATCATTTAAATCTTCCACAATGTATATCCAGTTATCCTTTTGTTTTGAGACAAAGTATCTCCCATGTATGTTGTAAAGTCTGGCCTCTAACTTGTGATCCTCCTATCTCAGACACCTCATTGCACAACCACACCCATTATGTTCACTTAACTGTAGTTTTTTCTTTTTCTTTTTCTTTTTCTTTTTCTTTTTCTGCCAGTCCTAGGGCTTGAACACAGGGCCTGAGCACTGTCTTTGGGCTTTCTCAAGGCTAGAGCTCTACCACTTGAGCCACAGAACCACTTCCAGCCTTTCTATGTATATAGTACTAAGGAATTGAACTAAGGTCTTCGTGCATGCTAGGTAAGCACTCTATCACTAGCCTAAATTCCTGACCCCTTAACTGAAGACTTTTATTGAGTTGCCTTTCACCTTTTTTTCTTCAGGCTAAATTATCAAAACTCAAATGTGTTTTTACTCAGCACTCTAATTAATTGGGAGAGGACAGAAATAAGAAGACTCCTAGGTTGCACAAGGAGGAGGAGAGTAGGGAGTCAAATCTGTATGCTCATGTGGAAACAATTGTCTGGGTGGAGGATGCAAATTCCAACAAGAAAAAGCAAGCAATACCCGCACTGCCTTTGTAGAAGACCTGGGGGTGAAACTAGGATGATTCCCAAGCAGAAAGGTCCTGGTGGCTTGTTGGAAAGCCCTCACTTCCCCCAACACAAGCCTGGTTTGCTACTTTCCTCCAAAACATGCTTTGGTCTCATCAAGGTTGGCTCTGGAAACTCTCATTCCAATCCTACTCAGCTCCCTGGCGTTCTTGGAGCCACCTTCCCCTCCACTGTGCTTAGGCCACACAACAGTCTGGTTTGTTGAATGCATGAAATGAAAACCTCACCAAACTATCACTTCATGGGGCAGAGCAATTGTGCAACTAGGAGGTCAGGTAGCTCGGGATCCGGTTCCAGTTTTTCCACTAAGAGTTTCTAAAAAGTCCGATCGTGAATCGAAAGCAAATAACAAAACACTAGTGACTGTACAGTACCCGGCACGGAACTGAATCACCACTTTTGCACTAAAACATTCTGGATTTCTACAGATCGCAGGAATGGGAAAAAATGGTCTAACTGGGTTCCAGCTCTGCAAGGCGCCTCGGTGCTAAGAAAGAATACAGAAGAGTGTGGTGTTTCACCGCGGGATGGATCCGGCCTCTTCAGGACGACCACAACCCCACCCTCCCGCCCCCACGCCGCAGGGATCGCGGCCTGCTCGGGTACAGCAGCAGGAGGTCTGCCGTCGAGGCAGCCCCAGCGCCAGCCGGCCGCCGCCCGGCGCCACGCCCCGGCGCCACGCCTTCAGCGCCAGCCTCCCAGGGGAGGGGCGCCGAGGGCGAACGCATGCGCACTGCCCCTGCCTCCTAGCTCCACCCCCGTCTTGTTAGCCTGTCCTTCGCTTTTCCCTCGCCGGGTCTTTCTTTTTTTTTTTTTGTCCCTTACGGCGTGCGGTAGCAGCTTCCCGGCGGAAGTAGTAGTTCGTGAGGGAAGATGGCTGCCACGGTGGTGGCGGCACCGGGTGCGGTGATGAGTCGAACTAATAAGCGAGGCGGCGGCGGCGGGCCAGGAGGTGGCGGTGGCGGCGGCGGCGCCCGAGGGACGGAAGAGGAACCGCCGCCGCCCCTACAAGCCGTTCTGGTGGCGGATAGCTTCAACCGCCGCTTCTTCCCGGTCTCCAAGGACCAGCCGCGGGTGAGCGCCCCCCGCCGAGGCCCGGAGCGGGGCTGTGTTCTCGGCCACGTGTCCCCCCCCCGACCCCCCAGTTATCCCCAGGTCGGGTTTATGGGGATGGGAGGGAGAACTGTGGACACCCGAGGGCCGGCCGAGCTGGCAGCTGGCCGCCGTGGGAGGAAGGGCGACGGCCTGAGAACGGCCGGCCGCAGGGACAGGCTTCGGGGAGAAGAGGAGCAGCCCCTCCTTTGCCTCCGGGAGGGCGACCGAGGACCTTAGGAAGGTAGATCTCGAGTGAGTGTGCTTCCCCGTCCCACATTTCAATGGCAGCCAGGGTCATCCGAATGGGCCTAGTCACCGATTTCCATCCTGTCACCCAGACCTGGGATTGCTGGGTCGGTCGCTCCGGAGTCTTCAGTTCACTCAGAGGGATCGTGGATGTGGGGAAAACCTTGCTTAACTACTACCGAAAGGCTGCTGTTTTTCAAGTGACTTGGAGGAAGGAGGGGAGGGTGGATGGCCCACAACTCTCAGAAGACAAATCGAGGAAGGCAATTTTATAGGGAGGAAGACCTGAGTCGTGCTGAAATGGTAGAGAAACGACTGATTCCCTCTGCCAGCAGAGGTCTGCTGTTCTGTGACAGCTCTGTGTTTGAGACTAGATAAACAAGATTCCTTGCCCAACTCAGTGCCTGAATAGTAGCATCTTGGCCTCTGATAATGTTCTGTAGTATTTGGAAATTTGTAGCAGTGAGGTACCCCAAAGGGCCTTTATGGACTGAATACATTTTTTTTTCTCCATATTCTGTCGTACAGGCCCTCTTGCCCCTGGCCAATGTGGCATTAATTGACTACACTCTGGAATTCCTGACTGCTGCAGGTGTACAGGAAACCTTTGTCTTTTGCTGCTGGAAGGCTGCCCAGATCAAAGAACATTTACTGTAAGACCCTGGCACTTTTCTTTCCATGATCAAACATGGAAACTGTTTTGGTTTGTTTGTTTTCAGGATCAATGTAATTAAGTGGGATATTAGGGAAAGTATTCAGTTCCCAGTGTAAGATCGAGGGTGTTCTCTTCACTATGTGGTGGGGGGACAGTCTGGGGCTTGAACTCAGAGCCTGGGCGCTATCCCTTTTTGCTCAAGGCTAGCGCTCTACCACTTTGAGACATATCTCCACTTCCAGTTTTCTGGAATTGTAGGTAAGAGTCTCTGGGACTTTCTTTCCTGGACTAACTTTGAAAGGTGATCCTCAGATCTCAGCTTCCTGAGTAGATAGGATTACAGGCTTGAGCAATCAGCACCCAACTCTGTTTACTGTTTAATGGGGTAAACAGCTGGAGTCTTGACATACAAATTTTTGTGAGTTTCATTTATAAAGACTAGTTCCAATGCGTTTTACTTTTTAATGGTTCTACTATGTAAATTGCTAAAACAGCTTTGTTTTTCCACTGAATTTCTGTACAGTGTTCTGCCTTTGTTTTTTTTGCCAGTCCTGGGCTTGAACTCAGGGCCTGGGCACTGTCCCTGAGCTCTACCACTTGAACCACAGCACTACTTCCAGCTTTTTGTGTTTATTTGGTACTGAGGAATCAAACCCAGCGCTAAATGTATGCTGAGTAACCACTCTACCATAGAGCCACATTCCCAGTCCCTGTTCTGACTCTTAAGCATGGAAATAAACTTTTCCTCTTTTTCCCATTACCACCTTAGTACCAAACATTTAGTAAGCCCTTAACAAATACCTTTTGAAGTGTTGGCAAAGAGAATTGCAGAATTAATGGAACTTTAAGAAATAAACAATAGGACATTGACTTCTATCATACAGTTACTCAATTTGATAATAGACTTTAGAAGGGAAAAGTATCATGAAAAGTTTGTTTTCAGAGTACTTTAATACTCTATATTTCTGCAGGATCTTTAATTCAGACCCAAGTTCAGGGACAGAGGTTAAGTTATTGTGAGGAAATAACCATTTTTCTCTAACCTATAAAACAAAGCTGGTGACATAGGATGCTAGAAGCATTAATTAAATCTCTTTGAAGGTGAGGATGCTAGCAAGAATCCAATAAAACAGTAGAGGAGAGTTGAAGCTGAATGGGGAGCGGTAAGGCAGGTCCATGTGATCTTTATGCTTGATTTGTTTATCCTTTTACCTCCTTTCCTATAGAAAATCCAAGTGGTGCCGTCCTACATCTCTCAATGTGGTTCGGATAATTACATCAGAACTATATCGATCACTTGGGGATGTCCTCCGTGACGTCGATGCGAAGGCCTTGGTGCGCTCTGACTTTCTTCTAGTTTATGGGGATGTCATCTCAAACATCAATATTACCAGAGCCCTGGAGGAACACAGGTCAGGATGAAAAAGAGGCAGCAACAAGGGCTAGGTACCACCAAAGCACTAAGCTGCTCTTACAACTGCCAATGACAGTAACATCCTGTTTTTCATAGGTTGAGACGGAAGCTAGACAAAAATGTGTCTGTGATGACAATGATCTTCAAGGAGTCATCTCCAACCCACCCAACTCGTTGTCATGAGGACAATGTGGTGGTGGCTGTAGACAGTGGCACAAATCGGGTTTTACACTTCCAGAAGACCCAGGGTCTCCGGCGCTGTTCATTTCCTCTGGTATGTAGATATTTTGAGGAACCTCAGGTGAGCAAGTGGCTAGCTTCAGCAAGAGAACCAAGCTAAAGTCCTTGTATCTTCTCCCTACAGAACCTGTTCCAGGGCAGTGGAGATGGAGTAGAGATTCGATATGATTTACTAGATTGTCATATCAGCATCTGCTCTCCTCAGGTGAACCCTCAGAGACAGAGACAAATGATACACAGCCAATAAATCACTTAGGGCCTGCTATTGTCCCCTTACAAAACCAGTGTATGTTTCTTCTTACCTGATGTGAAACAAAAAGGCTGTTATCTTCTCTCCAGTGTACTGAAAGCCATGTATTGTAGTTCTTGTCCAGTTGTTAGGGGTTTAATAGATCTTTGGGGCTTTGCTTCTAGGAAAAATACCTAACTTTTACCCCTTTTTCTCCCATAGGTGGCTCAGCTCTTCACAGACAATTTTGACTACCAAACTCGAGATGACTTTGTGCGAGGTCTGTTAGTGAATGAGGAGGTAAGAAATGGCTTCCAAAGCCTCTTTTAGGGGAAAGAGGGCTGTAATTTTATCTTTTGGTCCCCTATTATATTTAATTAAGCTTTATGAGGAAGGAAAATAACTAGAAGACTGGGGGAAACAACCTGTTAATATACAGTGAGAAGCAAAGAGGAATAAAGAGGCTTAAGAAAATGTTGTACTTGGTGATGTCTTTCTTGTTTGAGTGATCTTTTCCTTCTCATTTAGATCCTAGGGAACCAGATTCACATGCATGTAACAAGTAGGGAATATGGTGCCCGGGTCTCCAACCTCCACATGTACTCTGCTGTCTCTGCTGATGTCATCCGCCGATGGGTCTATCCTCTCACTCCAGAAGCAAACTTTACTGACAGCCCCACACAGAGCTGCACTCATTCAAGACACAACATCTACCGCGGTCCTGAGGTCAGCCTGGGCCACGGCAGCATCCTGGAGGAAAATGTGCTCCTGGGCTCTGGTACTGTCATTGGCAGCAATTGCTCCATCACCAACAGTGTCATTGGACCTAACTGCCACATTGGTGAGCACAGTTTGTGGGGGTCTTATGTCTGCTATCTAAGAACAGGAACCATGGTCCTCGTGTCTTTAGAAGCAAGGAAGGACCCACAGGAATAGTCCTCCAGAATAAGGAACTAGAGTGACTAACTTAAAAAGCAGAAAAGTAAGCATTGTAGTCCCAGTACTCAGAATGGTAACCTTGGGAGTTTGACACCAGCTTGGGCAACATAATGAGACTCCATCTTGAAAAAAAAACAAAGCATACAGAGAATAAGAATTTGACAGCTGATACTTTTGGGGTTGTGAATCTCTTATGGATGACTCTTCACATTCCAGATAACCTATGTTTGGGGCCAAGTAGATAATTAACGTGTCGTAATAACCTCTGTTTAGTGCATTATAGTTTACAAAGGCCTTTTATTAGTTTATTTAATCCTCATAAGAACTTTGTTAGGGAGGTATTATTTATCCCTAATGTACAAATATACTTAGAGAGGTTGTCTTACCGAGAATCATGGCTAAGAAGCAGTACTAAGACCTGAATTCTGAGTGTTCTAGTTTCAGGTCCAGTGTTCCTTTTACTCTCTCATAACTATCTAGTCACCTTGGTTTTATGAATGTAGTACTTCTAATGGTCCACTTTTGGCTCTTTTCTGTTTATGTGGTACTAAGGAATTGAGCCAGGGGCTTCATGCATATTAGGCAAGCACTCTACCACCAAGCCACATTTTTAGTCCAGGTTCTCAGATTTTTTTTTTGTGTGTGTGAGTCTTGCTTGAACTTGGCCTGGATGCCATCCCTGAGCTCTTCAGCTCACAGTTACCGCCCTACCCTTGAGCCAAGCCCCACTTTCCTTTTTGGAGATAAGAGTCTTTGGTCCATGGGCCGGGAGTTTGGCTAGTGGTTAAAGTGCTGGCCTAGCATACACGAAGACCCGGGTTCGATTCCTCGGTACCACATATATAGAAAAAAGCCAGAAGTGGTGCTGAGGCTCAAGTGGTAGAGCTCTAGCCTTGAGAAAGTCCAAGGACAGTGCTCAGGCCCTGAGCTCAAGCCCAGGACTGGCAAAAAAAAAAGAGTCTTTGGTCCTTTTTTGTGCCAGGGTTGGCTTTGAACCTTGATCCTCAGATCTCAGCCTTGTGAGTAGCTAGGATTACAGGCATGAGCCGCTGCACCCAGCTGGTTCTCAGATTTTTAAGCTCCTATAGTAGAGTACATAATTGTTGTAAACTTGGTAGGGCTAGGCTAGGCTAAAAGAAATATTTTCTAGGCTGGGGCTGGAGGTTAAATGGCTGTTTCTGAGTCACTGCAGGGGGATCCTTTTAAAATTAGGTAGCAGCTGTGTCCGCCTAGCCCTTCATGGTGGAACCTTGAGTCACCAGAAGTCCTTTCCATCCCGAGCTAGGTGATAATGTGGTCCTGGACCGGGCCTACCTGTGGCAGGGTGTTCGAGTAGCTACTGGAGCACGGATCTACCAGTCTCTTCTCTGTGACAATGCTGAGGTCAAGGAACAAGTTACACTGAATCCACGCTGTGTCCTCACTTCCCAGGTAAAACCGGTTCCACACTGCACACAAGCTCTGAATTGAGTGATGATTATACAAAGCCAGCAGGGACCTTATTTCTACCAGAAATCAGCCTGATTTAAGAGTCCATTTTCACTGATTTACCTTTTTGGCTTAGTAAAAAAGAAAAACACCACTCACTTTGCAATGGGTCTGTGCCACTCCTTTTTCTCTCCCCTAGGTGGTAGTAGGTCCAGATATCACACTGCCTGAGGGCTCGGTGATCTCTTTGCACCCTCCAGATGCAGATGAAGATGAGGATGATGGTCAGTTCAGTGACGATTCTGGGGCCAACCAGGAAAAGGAAAAAGTGAAGCTGAAAGGTGTGAGGCTCAACAGGTGTGGGGCATCTGTGCAACCTCTTCCTACAGAAAAGCCACCCTGTCTTTCTGGAGCAATTGATATTGCTGCTTGTCTTTCTGTAAAGATCAGTGCCTTTTTTCAGGTTACAATCCAGCAGAAGTAGGAGTCGCAGGCCAAGGCTACCTATGGAAAGCTGCTGATGTAAACGCAGAGGAAGAGGAGGAACTACGGCACAGTCTATGGGGTGAGTTGTTACCCCCTCCCCTTTTCCTCTCCCCCCCGCCCCCCAGTTGTGGGACTTGAACTACTCTGAGCAGTGTCCGTGAGCTCTTCAGCTCAAGACTACCACCCTACCCCTTGAGCGACCACGCCACTTCCAGTTTTCTGGTGGTTAATTGGAGATAAGAGTCTCACAGACCTTAGTGTCCGGGCTGGCTTTGAACTGAGATCCTCAGCCTCCTGAGTAGCTAGGATTACAGGTGTGAGCCACCACATCGGGCTTTGAGTTGGTCTTTATGCCTGCTTTCCTCCTACTAAATCTGAATATTCTAAGTATACTTGAGAGTCTGATTACTTGTTTATTTTTCTCACTTTTTCTGTGTTCTCAGGACTCACAATCAACCTGGAAGAAGAGAGTGAAACTGAAAGTGAGAGAAGTATGGATTCTGAGGAGCTGGACAGCAGGGCAGGCTCCCCTCAGTTGGATGACATCAAAGGCGAGTGTCCAGGGGAACACTTTGACAAAAGACCACTATTATAATCTAAGCTACTGAGAAGGCTTGAGATCTGAGGATTGAGGTTTGGAGTTTGGCCTAAGCAGACACATTTATGAAACATTTTTCACAAATTAACTAGCAAAAAATTGATGTAGAGACATGGCCCAAATGGTAGAGCGCTAGTCACAAGAGCATAAGACCCTGAGTTCAAGCCCCAATCCTGGCAGTCTTTGTCTGCATCAACTAACCAAAAGTTCTTTTTCTTCCACATGATTTGGTATGAAGTCAGGACTATCTGACTTATAGCAAAGCATTCAAAATGGTACTAACCCATGAACTTATACTCTTTTTTAGTGTTTCAGAATGAAGTTCTGGGAACATTACAACGAGGCCAAGAGGAAAACATTTCTTGTGACAATCTAGTCCTGGAGATCAACTCTCTCAAGTAAGAGCAGCTCTCTGTTTGTACCTCTACCCCTCCCCTATTCTCTTCTCCTCTTGGCAAGTCCAGACAGGTAGAGGTTCTCTGCCAAATGTTTATTCCCCTTGAAGGAACCTAGTTCCTCAGTGTTCCCAAATGGAGAAGACCAGGCGTATTTGGAGCATAAAGGAAATAGCTTCTAACCTCTGCATAGGCTTCTTTCTTCTAAAACTCTCCTTCCTGTTTGTTCCATCTGATACTTCCTCCCTCCAATGTGCTGTCAAAGTCTGAGTCAGCATAATGAATAATCCAGTAAAGCTGTTTTGTCACCCTAATCTCACCCCAGGTATGCTTATAACATAAGCTTGAAGGAGGTAATGCAGGTACTGAGCCATGTGGTCCTGGAGTTCCCCTTGCAACAAATGGATTCCCTGCTTGACCCAAACCGCTACTGTACCCTGCTTCTTCCTGTGAGTAAAGATTGGGGCTGGGGACAAGGGATGAGATGAAAACGGACATATGTCCTTCCTGTGCCTGAATTTAAAGGAAGTTAGGAATATTCTTTGGCATCTCAGAAGCTGGTTCAGCACTAGAGTAGCTTTGATTAGTTCAGAGGAGCCAGGTTGGACTTAATCCTGAGTGATTTTTGAGACTACAAGAGACACATAGAAATAGACCCGAAGGGGCTGGGAGTTTGGTGTAGTGATAGAGTGTTTGCCTAACACGCATGAAGACACAAGTTCACTTCCTCAGTGCCACATACATAGAAAAAGCCAGAAGTGGTGTGGTGGCGCAAGTAATAGAGCTCTAGCCTTGAGAAAGACCAAGGGCAGTGCTCAGGCCCTGAGTTCAAGCCCCAGGACAAGAAAGAAAAAAAGAAAGAGAGAGAGGGAGGGACGGAGGAAGGGAGGGAAAGGAAGGAAGGAAGGAAGAAAGCAAGCAAGCAATCAAGCAAAAAAATAGACTTGGAGCTGGCACCAGTGGCTTACGCCTGTAAACATAGCACTAAGGTAGCTGAAGGATTGCAGTTCGAAGCCAGCCTCATGAGACTCTTATCTCCAATTAACCACTCAAAAACCAGAAGAGGGGGCCGGGAGTTTGGCCTAGTGGTAGAGTGCTTGCCTAGCATGCACGAAGACCTGGGTTCAATTCCTCAGTACCACATACATAGAAAAAAAAACTGGAAATGGTGCTGAGGCTCAAGTGGTAGAACTGTAGCCTTGAGAAAGTCCAAGGACAGTGCTCAGGCCCTGAGCTCAAGCCCAGACTGGCCAAAAAAAAAAAAAAAAAAAAACAGAAGTGCTGTGGCTCAAAGTAGGAAAGCACTAACCTTGAGCAAAAAAGCTCAAGGAACAGCATCCAGGCCCAGAGTTCGAGCCCTATGACCCCCCCCACACATACGAAAAAAGATGCATGTCATCAATCAACATTGTCTTTGATGTATGCCCAGGAAATATATTATGGCTCATTATTTCTTTCTTCAGTTGCTCAAGAACTGGAGCCCTGTTTTTAGGAACTACATAAAGCGCGCAGCTGACCATTTAGAAGCATTGGCAGCCATTGAGGACTTCTTCCTGGCGCACGAAGTACTTGCTACTACCATCGCCAAGGTGAATACCGCATAAAACCCCTTACTCCTTTTCAACTAGGCCTTGGTGACCCCTATGGAGACACGAAACAGAAGTTAATGTGAACTCTCAGCATGGAGCACCATCTGACTTCAGTTTTGTGCTCCTTACTAGAGTAGTACAGCTTTGAAATGGGTACTAGTGTGGTAGCCACTTAGAGTCCTGGTGGTATGCATAGCATTGTCTAGGAGTAGTTCAAGAAGTTATGCCTATTCTACTACCATAGTGAACAGCTCACTGTTGCCTCCTTTGAAGGAGGCTACTTAGTGAATGGAAGAAGCTGAGGGCCTGGTAGAGATGATAAGGCCATACCTCCTCTCTTTCCATTATCCACTCAGCAAGGCCCCTGAGATCCCTTTTGCTGGCCTCCCACAGATCCTGATGGCTTTCTACCAGCTGGAGATTCTAGCTGAGGAAACAATCTTGAGCTGGTTCAGCAAGAGGGACATAACTGACAAAGGTCGACAGTTGCGCAAGAATCAGCAGGTGAGTTGGCCACCTTGTGTTCACCAAGGTTCCGTGGTTCTTGACCCTAGATTCCCAGGACTCTAGCTTTTAGCACTCTTTATCTGCTAAGGGAAACAGGAGCAGTAGAGTATGTGCCCCTCTCTTAGCAGCTCTCCTTTGGTTTCTTTACAGCTGCAGAGGTTCATCCAGTGGCTAAAAGAGGCAGAAGAGGAGTCATCTGATGACTGAAGTCACAGAGCCTGCTCCTGTGGTGTGCTTGGTTGCCCTTCTGACTTCTGGACAGGACAAGTGAGGAGCTAGCCACAGAAAGAGCAGTAACCATCACCCAGGCTGAGTTAAAGGAGCAGAGGCTGGACTACAGTGTTCTTTCCACCACGAGAAACCATGTCCCTCCCATCCTGAAGGGGCAGTTGGGATGAGGGAAGTTTGGGCTGGAACAAAAGCTCCAGCTCAGGGATAAGCTAGATAGACCTTATAGCTGGAAGGAAGGCCAGTGGAACAACTTTATGATCTGGCATTCCTCCAGGAAACACCAGAGTGCTTGTATTTGCTACTATTAAAAAGAGAGAAGATAGCATATTTGATTGTTCTCCAAGTAAAGATTATATTACCAGAGTAAAACTGACATGACATGGCAGCCTTTCCCTAACATCTGGAGGAAGGGAGGAGTGTGTGGCCACTAGATGGAACTGTGGTACCTTGCTAATTATTACTATGGCTCATGAGTAGTGAAAGCCCAAGCTGCTGGGTTTTTTTTTTTATGGTCCTGGTGTGGTGCACCTGCGCCTGTTCTCATAGCTAGTCCTGGTCCAAACACTTCCTGCCACCTGGTGGTCAGGCATACATGAAACCCATTACCACTTGCCACTCCCTTTCATAGGCCTTTTTCAGCTGACCGTATACTAGTCCTGTCAGAAAAGCCCGGTTATTCTTTTTAAAGGAGTTACTCTGGTCAGGGTCGTAGGATATTTGTAGTATGGAGCTAAGAACTTTTCTCTCGTATTCCAGAAGGCTTCTACCTTCAGCATAGTGAAGGGGAAATTACCCCAGAGGTGGGGAGGGAGGAGAACAAACAATAATAGACATCCAAAGAATATAAGAAGATCCTGTAAAATCTTACTTCTCTTACTGTTGAGAGGAAATATTGTTCTGGGTTATTTAACTCTTACATCAGCCCTCTGAAGTAGATCTACCGTATCTGTACTCAGAAGAGCGTTATAACTAGGTAGAGCCAGAATTCAGTATTGAGCCTACACCCAGAGCTTGTTCTTTTGCTATATTGTCTCCCATAATCTTCACTGTGAAATGTGCTTCTGTCTCTTTAGTGAGCTCTTTGTTGCCTTCAGATTTATTCTGTGGACACTTAGTTTGGCAAATGTCACTGTGGTAATGGAGCTCTGTGGACCTAATAGATATATACAGCTGAGTACAAAGGAGTAAGATGAAGATACTGAACTCTCCCTGGGAACTTGTTAATGTGAGGGCATCTCCCTTTCTCTTTTCTTCTCCTTTCCCCTCTTTCTCTAATATGAGACAAGTTCATTGTATAGCTCAGGCTGGCCTCAAACTCCCTATCTTCCTGTTTCAACCTGCTGTGTGCCTGGTAGATTACAGGTATACATCACCAGGCCCAGTTACTGAAGGCACTTCTAAAAAAGCCTGGTCAGGAATTGGCTAATTCACTTTGCTTTCCTTATTCAGTAAGTCCGTTTAAGCCTTATCAGGTATAGGATCAAGTGCATAGAAAACAAGATTATGGCCTTGATCAAAAGTTAAACAGAAGTGACTGTAAGATATCTCTGATCTGTGCCCAAGTAGTACCAGAGGTCAGAAGTATCCTACAGAATAATTTGGGTATTTTTTTTTTTTAACCACAACATTTCAGATGTTGCTTGAAAATAGGCCAAGTGTATGGAACCAGACACACAAAGCCATATACAATATGATTCCACTTGAAGAAAATGTCAAAAAAGCAGGCAGCTCTGTAGAGACAGAAATTAAAGGTTATCTTCTGCTGGGTAAAGACAATGAGGAGAGTAGATTGAAACGGGGTCCCAACATGATCAAGTCCTAGTTTCTGAAACCTGAGTAAAAGAAAAAACAGCACACAGAATAGAAGTATTTACTGATCATCAAGAAAGCTAGTATGGGCTGGGAGTGTGGCTTAGTGGAAGAGTGCTTGCCTAGCATGCACAAAGCCCTAGGTTCAATTCCTCAGTACCACATAAACAAAGCCGGAGTGGTGCTGTGTCTCAAGTGGTAGAGTGGTAGCCTTGAGAAAGCTCAAGGACAGTGCCCAGCCCCTGAGTTCAAGCCCCAGGACTGGCAAAAAAAAAGCCAGTCCTTGAGACCCATCTCCAATTAACCACCAGAAAACTGGAAGTGGAGCTGTGGCTCAACTTGATAGAATGCTAGCCTTGAGCAAAAGAGTTCAGGGATGGCATCCAGACCAAGTTCAAGCCCCATTACTGACACAAACAAAAAAAACAAAACATGTACTTGTAGAAGGAAGAAAGGAGGTAACAATGAGATGAAAGAAAAGTAACAAGGGGCCGGGAGTTAAGCCTAGTGGTAGAGTGCTTGCCTAGCATGCATGAAGACCCGGGTTCGAGTCTTTAGTACCACATGCATAGAGTAAGCCAAAAGTGGTGCTGTGACTCAAGTGGTAGAGCTCTGGCCTTAAGAAAGCCCAAGAACAGTGTTCAGGCCCTGAGTTCAACCCCTGAGTTCAACCCCAGGACTGTCAAACAGAAAAGAAAAGTAACTTAGAATTAGAGGTGGTGGAGGTGGTGGTGGTGCTGGGAAGGAACTTGGGCCTTTGTGCATGGAAGAGCTTTGCCATTGAGCTACACCCCCATATCAGTGGGAGGGAACGGAACAGAACAGAACAGAATGAGTGTTACCAAATAAGCGGCAACCCAGAAAAAGGCTCAACACCTCAGAGGAGGGTAAGGATTGAGACTGAGAACTAGAGAGATAAAGGACATGAAGAATGTTTCTAAAAAATAGCTTTTCCCCACTTCATTAAAATGTATACATTCATAAGCCTTGTAATGTACATAGACCTGATCAGCTTCTCAATGTATCATTCTTAAATGGGAATGAAGCCAAGGAAATTTGTGGAAACCTCCAACATGGAAGGCAAAGACCAAAGCAAACAAATGGAATATTGAAACCAAGGAAATAATGGAAAAGCAGGGTACTTTGTGAAAATAGAAAAGTTTAATGATTATCAACATTCGAAAAAGATACTGTCTGTGAAGAAAAGTGTCATTAAAAAAAAAGAATTAGAAAATAGTCCTTAGAATGTACAAGTAAGTAAGCAAATTGTATTCTATTAAGAATTGGAGGACTAGAGAACCAGGTAAGATACATTTCCATCTTTATGTACTTTTCTTGGATTTTAAATTGTGGACATTTTACCTAATCAGTAAATTTTAAGTGTGTGTGTATCTTGAAAAATACGTTGAATAGGTAAATGGTTGGAAAGGTTGTATGTGATAAGAAAACCACGCAAAAAGATTAAGTTGAAAGAAATAAAAGGAAGCTGAGCACTGGTGGCTCATGCCTATAATCCTGGCCATTCAAGGCTGAGATTTAAGGATAACCAATCAAAGCCAGCTTGAGCAGGAAAGTCTGAGTGAAGCTCTTTTTTTTTTTTTCTTTTTGCCAGTCCTGAGCTTGACCTCACGGCCTGAGCACTGAGCACTGTCCTTGGGCTTTCTCAAGGCTAGCACTTTACCACTTGAGCTACAGCACCATTTCTGGCTTTTTTCTATGTATATGGTACCGAGGAATCAAGCCCAGATCTTTGTGCATGCTAAGCAAGCACTCTTCCACTAGGTCAAATTCCCATCTAAGAGAGGCTCTTTTATCTCCACTAGACTTCTCCCCCAAAATGTCAGAATGGAGGTATGGCTCACGTGGTAGAGCCTTAGCCTTGAACACAAAGCAGCTCAGGCACCGTGCCCAAGCCTCAGGATCCATACCAAATAAAGGGAACTGGGCTTATTGCTATAAATCTAACAACTCGGCCAGGAGTGTGGCCTAGTGGTAGAATGCTTGCCTGGCATGCACGAAGACCAGGGTTCTATTCCTTGGTACCATATACATAGAAAAAAGCTGGAAGTGGTGCTGAGGCTCAAGTGGTAGAACTCCAGCCTTGAGAAAATCCCAAGGACAGTGCTCAGGCTGTGAGCTCAAGCCCAGGACTGGCAAAAAAAAAAAAAAAAAAATTAACAACTCAGGAGGCTGAAGTCTGAGAAGCCAGCCTGGCAAGAAAATCTGTTAGACTCTTAAACTCCAGTTAATTGCCAGACAAGAACTAAAGCTATAGCTCAACTGCCAGAAGGCTAGCCTTGAGCAAAAAATGCTCAAGATAGTGCCCAGGCCCTGAGTTCAAATCCCAGGACTGGCATAAAAAAAGGAAGCCAGGGGCTCCTGCCTGTAATCTTAGCTACTTTGGAAATTGAGACCTGAGGATTGTGAAAGCTAGCTTAGGCAGTAAAGTTCATGAAGCTTATCTCCAGTTAGCAAAGTATTGGAAGTGAAAAAGCTAAAGAACAGTGTTTAGTTCAAATCCCAAACAGGCAAAATCAAGTAATGGAAATAGGTAAAGGAGAACAGAATATGAAACTAGGGATCAATCCAGAAGGTCCATTATCAAGAACTAATGTTGCAGAAGTTAACAGGAGAGGCCAGGAGTTTGGCCTAGTGGTAGAGTTCTTGCCTAGCACGCATAGGTTCAGTTCCTCAGTACCACATATATAGAAAAGCCAGAAGTGGTGCTGTGGCTCAAGTGGTAGAGCTCTAGACTTGAGAAAGCCCAAGAACAATGCTCAGTCTCTGAGTTCAGTCCCCAGGACTGGCCAAAAAAAGGAAAAAAATGGTTGTGAGAATAGATTCTGAGAAATGAGTTTAATAGGGTTGGAGGCATGGCTCAGTTGATAACCCAAGAGTGAAAGCATCTGACATTGAGTTTGAGTCCTGATCTCAGACCTAATTATTAAAAAAAAAAAAAAAAAAAGCCTGGCCCCAGTGCTTGTGTCTAATCCTAGCTACTTAGGAGGACCCTAGGATCCTAGCTACTGAGGATCTTGGTTCAATACCAATCTGGTAGGGAAAGACTATGGGACTCTTATCTCCAATAACCACCAGAAAACTCGGAAGTGGTGCTGTAGCTCAAAGTGGTAGAGCCATCCCCACAACCAACCAAATATTCAAAAGGAGGAGGAGGAGGGGAAAAAAAAACTAGATAGTAAAGGCTACTGGTTCCTGAGAAAAGATCCTCCCTGAGCCAAGTACAGTGATATTCCTGTCTTCCCAGCTACTGGGAGGTTGAGATAAGAGGATTACTTGAGCCCAAGAGTTAAAGGACAACCTGGACAATATAGCAAGCCCTGGTTAGTGTGACCCCCATCTCATAATAGAAAAGCACTTCACTAAAATGCAGCGAAATTTCAGAACCGTAGGAATAAAAGCTTTGTTAAAAAGTTTGGGGCTTGGGAGGTAGGAGGAAGCCTTGGGAAAATTAAATCAAACTAACCCCTCTTTACCAATATTGGAATTAAGACAATGGAGTGGCACTTTCAAACTTCTGAAAGAAAATTATTTTAACTGGCTTATTATCAAACCATTTCTATTTACCACACTCCCTGTCAGAGAGCTGCCCAAGATTTGCTTTAGCAAAGTAGCCAGGAATCTGGGAAGAGAAACCTTGACTTCAAGCCCCAGTTCAAGCCCCTGCACACACAGACATGAATACACATACAAAAATAGAACAAATTAAGTCTAAATAGACATCTACAAAGTATTTTAACCAGCATCTGCACAATATCCATTCTTTTCAGATTTTCTCAAATAAGTACCAAAAAAAACTTTATACAACTATTTAGAGACAAGTTTTTTTTGTTGTTTTTTGTTTGTTTTTGCCAGTCCTGGGCTTGAACTCAGGGCCTGAGCACTGTCCTTGGGCTTTCTCAAGGCTATAGCTCCACCACTTGAGCCTCAGCACCATTTCTGCCTTTTTCTATGTATGTGGTATTGAGGAATCAAACCCAGGTCTTCATGCATGCTAGGCCAAACTCCCTGCCCTAAAAACTCTTTTTAATTTATTGTATTTTATTATTGGGGTAATATATAGTGGGGTTATATTTCCATTCATCAGGTAATGGGTGCATTACTTTTCATACCTTGATACCCCCCCTCAAAAAAAAAAAAAAAAAAAAGCCTGGTCCTGGGGCTTGAACCCTGGGCCTGGGCACTGTCCCTGAGCTCTTCAGGGCAAGGCTAGTATTCTACCACTTGAGCCACAGCTCTATTTCCATGTTTTTGGTGGCTAATTGAAGATAAGAGTCTCACTGACTTTAGTGCCCTGGCTGGCTCTGAACCTTGATCCTCAGATCTCAGCCTTCTAAGTAGCTAGGATTGCAGGCATGAGCCCCCTGTGCCCAGTTCAGTTGGCTTTTTTTTTTTACACATATACCAGCAATGAGGAGAAATCCAGAAAACAATTCAGTTCACAATAGCCTCAACAACAACAAACACCTAGCTATAAACTTAACCAAAGATGGTAAAAGACTTCTACAATGGAAAGTATAAAACTTTGAAGAAGCCAGGTGCTTGTGCCTCACACCTGTAATCCTAGCTACTCAGGAGGCTGAGATGTGAGGATTGCAGTTCAAAGCCAGCCTGAACTCAGGGCCTGGACACTAACTTTGGACACTTTTTGCTCAAGGCTAGTCCTCTGGCACTTGAGCTACAGCACCACTTCTGGCTTTTTCTGAGTATGTGGTACCAAGGAATCGAACCCTGGGCTTTGTCCATGCAAGGTGAGCACTCTACCACTAGGCTGGCTATGCTCCTGGCCCCATAAGACTCTTTATCTCCAGAAAAATGGAAGTGGCACTGTGATCCAAAACACAGCCTTGAATACTAGTCTTGAGCAAAAGAGCTCAGGAACGTCACTTAGACCCTGAGTCCAAGCCCCACAATCCACACATAAAAAAAGAATAAATTGAACAAAACACCAGAAGATGGAAAGATTACCCATGTTCATAGAGTGGTAGAATTTATTTAACTGAAAATGATCATACTACCAAAGCAGTCTGAACAGTCAATGAGATACTAGTCAAGGTTCAATGTTCTTCATAGAAATAGATCAATGCAGTAATTCATATGGAAGTGTCACAATACTGGATTTCAAATTACAGTACAGAAACATAGTGACAAAAACAGCATGGTACTGGCTCAAAAAACAGTGCAGGGGTGGGGAGTTTGGCCTAGTGGTAGAGTGCTTGCCTAGCATGCACAAAGACCTCCATACCACATATGTAGAAAAAGCCGGAAATGGTGCTGTAGCTCAAGTGATAGAGTTCTAGCCTTGAGAAACCCAAGGACAGTGCTCAGGCCCTCAGTTCAAACCCTGGGACTGGCAGAGAGAGAGAGAGAGAATGCAAAGGTCATATAGAACAGATTGGAAAATCCACAAATAAAGCCACAGAGCTATAGCCAACTAATTTTTGAAAAAGGAACCACAAACAGAAAAAGTTTCTTCAATAAATTGTTCTGAGAAAACTGGGAGTCTACATGCAAGAGACTAAAATTAGACTTCCATCTCTCACCCTATACAAAAATAAATTCTAGGGCCGGGAGTTTGGCCTAGTGGTAGAGAGCTTGCCTAGCATGCACAAAGACCTCGGTTCGATTCCTCGGTACCACATACTTAGAAAAAGCCAGAAGTGGTGCTAAGGCTCAAGTGGTAGAGCTCTAGTCTTGAGAAAAATCCAAGGACAGTGCTCAGGCCCTGAACTTAAGCCCAGGACTGGCAAAATAAATAAATAAATAAATAAATAAATAAATTCTAAATATGTCAAACATAAAAATTTAAAGTCTGGGCTGGGAGTTTGGCCTAGTGGTAGAGTGCTTGCCTAGCATGCACGAAGACCCGGGTTCGATTCCTTGGTACTACATACATAGAAAAAAGCCGGAAGTGGTGCTGAGACTCAAGTGGTAGAGCTCTAGCCTTGAGAAAGTCCAAGGACAGTGCTCAGGCCCTGAGCTCAAGCCCCAGGACTGGCAAAAAAATAAAATAAAAATTTTAAAGTCTGAAAGTACTACAAGAAAACCTAGGGGAAATTCTATATCAGATATAGGCAAAAGTAATTATTTTCTGAATAGGATCGCAGTTGCTCTGTAAACAAGGGCAAGAATTGATAAGTGGGACTTCATCAAATTAAAAAGTTTATGCACAGCAAAAGAAACTTACCTATAGATATCAAAAGAACAAATAGCTAAATCAATAAATAGGCAAATTTTGGACAGTTCTCAGAAGAAGGAATACAAATGGCTAATAGGTAAATGAAGAAACTTCAACTTTATTAACTCACAGGAAATTTTTAAAACTACACTAAAATTCCATCTCAGCCCAATCACAATAGGAATCATCAAGAACACAACAGAACCTGCTGACAAGACAGGGAAGGGTGCAGAGAAGCTCTTATAAATCTTTGGTGAGAATATAAATTAGAGCAACCCCAACAGAAATCAGTATGGAGTTTCTTCCAGCTTTGAAGAAAGAAATTGAAGAAGATACAGAAGATAGAAAGATATAAAAGTAGATCTACCATATAACCTTGTAATAATCTTCTTGGGCATGTATCTGAAGAATAGCAAATCAACACAAAAAGATACTTCTATGGGGGCCGGGAGTTTGGCCTAGTGGCTAAAGTGCTTGCCTAACATGCACGAAGACCCGGGTTCAATTCCTCCTTACCACATACATAGAAAAAAGCCAGAAATGGTGCTGAGACTCAAGCGGTAGGGCTCTAGCCTTGAGAAAGTCCAAGGACAGTGCTCAGGCCCTGAGCTCAAGCCCAGGACTGGCAAAAAAAAAAAAAAAAAAAAAGATATTTCTATGCAATATTGTGTACATGTACAGCACAGTTCCTCATTACCAAATGGTGTAATGAGCTGGGTACCCAATACAGATAAATGAATAAGGAAAAATATGTGCGTGCATACCATGGAATATTACATAGCATCAAGAAAAATGAGATGATATACACAAAAATCTTAACTAAAGGGGAAAGGAAGAAACTAAGCACTAGTAGCTCATAACTAGCTGGATACTC
This sequence comes from Megascapheus bottae, assembly GCF_031878675.1. Taxonomy (NCBI): domain Eukaryota; kingdom Metazoa; phylum Chordata; class Mammalia; order Rodentia; family Geomyidae; genus Megascapheus; species Megascapheus bottae. Next base: position 43,237,267 of record NC_143509.1, read on the forward strand.
CAAATGGCCGAGATTTGAGAATTGCAGTTCAAAGTCAGCCTAAGCAGGAATGTCTCTTGAGACTATAATTACCTATAATTAATGACCAAAATGCTGGAAATGGAGCTATAAGGGACAGCACTCAGACCCTAAGTTCAACTCATGGGACTGGCACACACACCAACGAAACTGGTGAAAGATTTACTAAGAACTCATTATGTATACATATTTCTTTGAGAAAAAAAATGATAAAGGAAAGTTATAAAGTAAAAATACATGTAAGGCATTTACAGGTATACACAGTATGATCTTTTCTTTCTCTTTTCCTTTTACCTGAGGTGAAATCGCAGGCTTTTTTTTTTTCCTTGAGCTGGATTTAAACCAGATCCTTTAGATAGAAGCCTTCTGAGTAGCAGGTGTAATCTATATAAGCCCCTGGAATCCCACTCAGTTTTTTTTTATTTTTATTTTTTTTTTCCAGTCCTGGGCTTCAGCTTAGGGCATGAGCATTGTCCTTGGGCTTTCTCAAAGTCAGAACTCTACCACTTGAGCCACAGCACCACTTCTGGCTTTTTTTCTATGTATGTGGGACTGAGGAATCGAACCTGGGTCTTCATGCATGCTAGGCAAGCACTCTACCACTAGGCCAAACTCCCAGTCCCCCACTCAGTTATTTTTGAAATAGAGTTTTATGGAGGGCTTGGTTTTTGTTAGTTTGTTTTTTTGCCTGGGCTAGTCTGGGTCTTAGTCTTTCTATATATGCCTCTTTTCTTTCTTTCTTCCTTTCTTTTATTTTCTTTTCCTTTATTTATTTATTTATTTTTGTGGGTCATAAAGCTTGAACTCAGCTCAAGGCTACCACCTTACCCTTAAGCCAAACCCCACTTCCCATTTTCTTTTTTTTCTTTTTTTTTTTTTTTTTTTTGCCAGTCCTGGGCTTAGGCTCAGGGCCTGAGCACTGTCCTTGGATTTTTCTCAAGGCTAGAGCTCTACCACTTGAGCCTCAGCACCACTTCTGGCTTTTTCTAAGTATGCGGTACCATGGAATTGAACCCGGGTCTTCGTGCATGCTAGGCAAGCAGTCTACCACTAGGCCAAACTCCCAGCCCCCACTTCCCATTTTCTCGAGGTTAATTGGAGATAAGAATCTCAGGTCCTGGCCGGGAGTTTGGCCTAGTGGTTAAAGTGCTTGCCTGGCATGCACGAAGACCCGGGTTCGATTCCTCGGTACCACATACATAGAAAAAAAGCCGGAAGTGGTGCTGAGGCTCAAGTGGTAGAGCTCTAGCCTTGAGAAAATCCAAGGACAGTGCTCAGGCCCTGAGCTCAAGCCCAGGACTTGCCAAAAAAAAAAAAAAAAAAAAAAAAGAATCTCAGGTCCTTTTGTGCCTGGGCTGGCTCAGATCTCAGCCCCCTGAGTAGCTAGGATTACAAGGCGTGAGCCACCACATCGGCTTATGCTTCTTGAACAGCTGGAATGACAGACAGATCTATACATACCACTATAGCCAGCTATTGGCTGGGATGAGGGTCTTGGTAATTTTGCCCAGGCTGACTTTGAACCATGATCTTCCTGACCCATGCCTCCTGAATGGCTTGGTTTTTACAAGTGTGTGTTACTGCCTCCAACCTCCAGTGGCCTTGGTTCTCCACACGTGGCAAGCTTATTTCTGCTTTCAGCCTTTGCACTTGGCTATATTCTCTGCTTGGATGCCCTTTCCCTAGATCTAATAGTTGCTTCTACATTATGGGCTCAAATGGAAAAACTCTTTTTTGACTACCTAGAATTTTCTTTCTCTTATCTCATCATTTTATTTTCACAGCATTTGTCATTCAGAGGTTACTTACAAACCTACCTGCATGACATTTTTATTTTTGTCAGTCCTGGGGCTTGAACTCAGGGCCTGAGCACTGTCCTTGAGCTTTCTCAAGGCAAGCTTTCTGCCAACTTGAGCCAGAGCACCACATTAGGCTTTTTCTGTGTATGTGATACCAAGGAATCAAACCCAGGACTTCGTGAATGTTAGACAATCACTCTACCACTAGGCAAAACTCCCGGCCCCTGTATGATTTTTTTTTTTTTTTTTTTTTTTTTTGGTCCTGGCTTGAGCTCAGGGCCTGAGCACTGTCCTTGGACTTTCTCAAAGCTAACCACTTGAGCCTCAGCACCACTTTCAGCTTTTTTTTTTTTTTTCTATGTATGTGGTACTGAGGAATTGAACCCGGATCTTTGTGCATTCTAGGCAAGCACTCTACCACTAGGCCAAACTCCCGCTCCCCCTTTTTTGTGGATCATGGGGCTTAAACTCTGGGGCTGGATGCTGTCCCTGAGCTCTTTAGCTCAAGGCTACCACCCTACCATTTCCCATTTTCTAGTGGTTAATTGGAGATAAGAGTCTCACATTCTTTAGTGCCCAGGCTAGCTTTGAACCTTGATCCTCAGACCTCAGCCTCCTGAGTAGCTAGAATTACAGGCGTGAGCCACCGCATGGGCTCTGTATGATATTCTTTTTTTTTTTTTTTTGCCAGTCCTGGGCTTGACCTCAGGGTCTGAGCACTGTCCTGGGACTTTCTCAAGGCTAGAGCTTTACCACTTGAGCCTTAGCACCACTTCTGGCTTTTTTCTATGTATGTGGTACCGCAGGATCGAACCCAGGCCTTCATGCAAGCACTCTACCACTAGGCCAAAGTCCCAGCCCCTGTATGATATTCTTTTTTTTTTTTTTTTTTTGCCAGTCCTGGGCTTGAGCTCAGGGCCTGAACACTGTCCTTGGACTTTCTCAAGGCTAGAGCTCTACCACTTGAGCCTCAGCACCACTTCCAGCTTTTTTCTATGTATGTGGTACCGAGGAATCGAACCTGGGTCTTCATGCATGCTAGGCAAGCACCTTAACCACTAGGCCAAACTCCCAGCCCCTGTATGATATTCTTAAGGGTAACTTTACCTGTCTTGCTAAATGCCATCTTTTGCCCTATGCTTTCGCATGAAGTAGGCACTCAGAATTTATTAATTAAAAGCAAGAGGAGGGATCTATTAGGAACTGATGCTTCTGGACTGTGTCTCAATCATAGATGCCGACGTGCCATTCTTCACACAATCCATTCTGTTTGAGATAGCCTCACTGTGAGTCCCAGGATAGCTTCAATCTCGTGATTCCTACCCCCACCCGGATGCTCCTGCTCCCCTGAGAACAGTAATTACAGGCGTGGGCCTCCACGCGCAGCCCTTTTGCCATTACTTTGCACCTGGGCAACGAAATTATCTATCTCAGAACTCCATCCTGGCTGCCCTCCCAGAGCTCAGCGTTGTAACCTAAGTGACAGGAGCTGTTTCTCAACAGAACCTGAAGGGTCAGTCGATGCTACCAGATTTTCAGCTCCATCTCCTTCCCCAGGGGACCAAAGCAGCCCCCCTCCCCCCGCCACCCCCGCCCTCCTCCTCCGGCCCCATCTCCATCCCACCCCGCCCTGGCTGCCCCCTTGGGTCCAGGGTCAGGGTCTTGAAGGGCCCGGAAACGAGGCCATCTGGGGAGATCTCCTCTTCCACCTCTGGGGCCCGGAACTGCAGCGGCTGAGAGGGGAGAGCCGCCGCCCCGCGGGCGGGCCCGGCCACAGGCCCGGCCATCTGCCGGGAGGCCAGCGGGGCTCCGCGCCGGGGGCGGGGCCGGGGCGGGGCGGCGTCGGGCCGGGGGCGGGGCGCGCCGGGGCCGGGGGTGGGGAGCAGGCCCGGCGGCATCCCAGCGCCGGGAGGGCCGCGGCCACCGGAAGAGTCGCGGTCGCCAGCCTAGCCGGGGGAGAGGGGAGCGGAAGCGGCGGCGGCAGGCGGCGCTGGGACCCGGGAGCGGCCGGAGAACAAGGGAGCTGGCGCCGCGGCCGGCCACCGGGCAGGACTAAGCCGCTGGGCCGCACCGAGCGCCGGCGCCGGCGCCGCCGCCGCCACCCGAGAGGCCCGGCCCGGCCGGCGGACCAGGCCGCGCGCGGGCCCCGGAGCCCTGGGCCGGAGCCATGGGGGAGACCAAGATCATCTACCACCTGGACGGCCAGGAGACGCCGTACCTGGTGAAGCTGCCCCTGCCCGCCGAGCGCGTCACCTTGGCCGACTTTAAGGGCGTCCTGCAGCGCCCCAGCTATAAGTTCTTCTTCAAGTCTATGGACGACGATTTCGGGTGAGGATGGCCCCCGCCCCGCCTCCAGGGAGCCTCGACCCCTCTGCTTCCAGGCGCCGCGGCCAGCCAGGACTTCCTCGCGTCTGGCTTTTAGCCCCCCTAGCTGCCCGGAGAGCACCCGGCCCCCCTTGGCTTTCGGTCCCAGCCCCTCTGGAGACCCGGGCGGGGGAGGGGGGCGGGGAGGGCTGGGCTCCTCCACTTTAGGGACGTCTGACCCCTCCGGAGCTGTCGGAGTGCCTGCCAGGCAAGCCCCCTGCCCCCCCCACCGAGACCACTGGCCCACAAAGACACTCGTCCTCCTAATTCCAGTGCCCTTAGCCTAGACCCTGCGGTGTTTGGCACCAAGCCTCCCTTCCCCGGCTGTTCAGCTCGGCCACACGGAGCCATATTTGGAGTATCCCGCATCTACGGCTGTGCTGTGGGACTTTGAACTCGGGGCGGGGGGAGGGAGGGTAGGGGGTGCCCCACACCAGGCTGTGCCGTCCTGATGGTTGTTGCACGGTCTCCACTCTTCCCTGTGGGCCAGTTGGGATGTTGTCAAGGGAGCCAAGCGCCTCACCCCGAGGAGGAGCCCTCGCTGACCCAGGTGCTGCTGTTCCCTCGGAATGGGGGGGGGGGGGCTGACGTGAGAGAGGCCTCAGAGCCTAAGCGGGGAGGGCTGGGAAGAGTCTCTTGTGTTCTGCATCCTCCCCTCTCTGGCAGGTCTCCTATAACTCAGCTGAAGGGCCCTCGACAGAGTTTGAAAGCTGAGACTGGCCCTTTAAGAGGGGTTGGAATGTTGGAGCCGGAAGATTCTGTAGCAGCTGGCCTAGGAGGGGGAGACTGGCTGATACACACACACATACACACACACACACACACACACACACACACACACACTCACACACACACACACACACACACCCCTCCCAGGGGACTGGGGGAGGGGGAGGCCCCCACACTAGCCTGCCCCACAGTATCTGGGCGCTGGTCCTGAAAGCCAAGGAAGGCCTTATTGGGCCCTCCGGGCCTAAAGGCCCTCTTCAGCCCTTGCTGGAGGCCTGTACTGCTTTTTTCAGCCAAGGCCCCAGAACTGAGTGAGGAGAGACCTTCTTCTCCCCAGTGTTCATCCTCTGGCTTCTGTCCTAAGACGTGGCCCTCCCAGACCCAGGCGCAGAGACAAAGACAGAGATAGAGGTCGAGAGCATGTTATTCGGTAGGGAGTACTGTGTTGTTGTTGCTGCCTCGAGTGAGAAGGGCTCCTCGTGGTGGTGATTGTCTGGTTCTGTCTGGAGGCAGATATGCTTGAGTAGAAGATCTGAATCAGCCTGACTTGGGAAGAATAAGCTTCGAAGGGATGGATAATGCAAGAAATGGAAGTGGGGAAAACCAGCCCAGCATTCAGTATGCCAGGGCCAGGTGCCTTGAAGACTAGAATAGTCTCCACTCCCTCCCCCTGCCTCCCAAAAGCAGGAATGGGCTGCCACCCACTCTCCCAAGGCTGCTGTGGAGTCAGGCCTAACTACAGTTGTAAGAGGCCCATTAAATCTGCTCACTGTTTACTTAATTTTTTTCCTTAAATCTACTGCGAGTAGATTTCAACTGCCAGTCTACTCTACTCTACCCCTTGTCTTGACTGGACTAATGAAATCAACTATGTATCTGATTTTCTATTTGTTTCTTTCTAAACTATGTCACAAATAAATATTACACTAAGCAACATTTATCATGTGCCACTTGAAGCCATCTTGTATACAACAATGATAATAGAAGCGCCTTTTGGTTGTGCTAACAGGATAGAAGAAAGTACTGAAAATGTAGTGGAAGAAATTCATGGGTTGTTTTTATCCTCAGAAGGACAGATGAAGAGACTCGGTGGGGTTAACTTATCACAGAGGACTCATAGAGGAATAGATAGATAGTATATTTCACTTGATTTACAACCCTTTTTTATGGTGCTTGCTCTTCCAGCGATCTAGATGCTTTACACACCTTGACTCACCAAATCCTCCTACTCTCCCTGTGAATATATATGGAAGCATCTCACTTTGCAGATGAGGCATCTAGAAAGCATAAATCTTAAGTAACTTACTCAAAAGCACACAGTTAGTAAGGCACAAAGCTTGCTTCAACATCAGGAGTATGGCTTCAGAATCAAAAGCCTTAATCACAGTAGTTATGGGAGACTACGGGTGCATATGAGAGAGAGACAGAGTCAGAGACAGAGAGAGTTGAATAGGTAGGATACTGTTACATCATCATTTTTACAGATGCTCATGTAAAGGAAGACAGTAAATCTTAGTAAACTAATATATTAGGCTGCCACTGGCAGAGCCCAGGCCGGACACCACTGATGACCAGAAGGAAAAAGTATCAGAGAAGGAAGGCTGCTGTTCTGCCAGTCTTTTTACTCCAGGCTCACCTTCTGAGTACTTCCCAACTCTAGAAGTATTTGATAAGCTCAGGATAGGCTTACCCTAACATTTTCAAAGGGATCATTGATGGAACAAGGTACTCACTGCTAGATTAGGCTTAAGCTGTGGGACAAGAAACATGGCAAGTTAGGTCACTGTGTTGTTCCTTCTTCATGTCACACACTGTCCCACCTTTGGGCCATCTGCCTGGAATATTCATTCCTTCCTGCAGGTCTAAATTCTCCCATCCTCAGGGTCAAGCTTTTCTATGAGAGCCTTTCTCGTAGACACTTTATCTTCTATCTTTACAGTTGTTAGTCAGTCCCTAGTGCCTAAGTAATGCTCAGCCACTGAACACATCTGCTGCTGTAGCCTTACCACTTGTAATATACCTCCATGCTCTGGTAGGCTCTATGAATGCAAGGCAGTCTTCAGGCTGGACATGTCATAAAAACCTCATGCCGTGGTAGAACCTAAAACTCCCAGGATTCTCTGCAGAAATTTTTAAACTGAATAATTGGTGATTGATCAGCAGATCTGTTTGATTCTTGCTTTTAAAAACTTACTAGCTTCTTTTCTTTTCTTTATTTTCTTTTTTCTTCCTTTCTTTTTTTAAAAAAATCTCTGGGCCTAGGTGCTGTCCCTGAGCTCTTCAGCTCAAGGCTACTGCCCTACTCCTGGTGCCACAGCTCCACTTCCAGTTTTCTGAAATAAGAGTCTCAGGGACTTACTTTAGTGCCCAGGCTGGCTTTGAACTGCTCAAAGCTACTGCCCTACCCCTGGAGCCACAACTCCACTTCCAGTTTTCTAGTGGTTAATTGGAGATTAGAGTCTCAGGGACTTTGGTGCCCAGGCTGGCTTTGAACCTCGACCCTCGGATCTCAGTCTTCTGAGTAGCTAGGATCACAGGCATGAGCCACTGCATCTGACCTCGTTCTTTCTTTTTTCTTTTTGCCAATCCCTGGGCTTGAACTCAGTCCTTGAGCTATCTCAAGGCTAGTGCTCTACCACTTCTGGCTTTTTCTGTGTATGTGGTACTGAGGAATTGAACCTAGGAGTTCATGTATGCCAGGCAGACACTCTACCACTAGGCCACACTCCTGGCCCCAAGAAACTTACTTATTTCTAAGTTCCTAGTTAGAGTGTGGATCCTACTGGAAGCTGCTAGAAACTAGCATTTGTTGTATGGCTAGACTATGTTAGGCATGTGACAAAGGCTTAGAAAAGCTAAGATTTGGCCCAGCACCAATGGCTCACGCCTGTAATCCTAGCTACTCAGGAGGCTGAGATCTGAGGATCATGGTCCAAAGCCAGCTCAGGCACAAAAGTCCCTGAGACTCATCTCTAGTTAACCACCAGAAAACTGGAAGTGGCACTGTGGCTCAAAGTGCTAGCCTTGAGGTGAAGAGCTCAGTGATAGCACCCAGGCCCAGAGTTCAAGCCCCACAACCAAAAAATGAAAAAGAAAAGCTAAGATGTTTCTCTAGGATAGGAAGGCTAATAAGTGGAAGAATCAGAATTTGAACCTCTGTTTGTCTGACTCCACTTGGAATGAGAGAAAGAGTGAATGCTATGGAATCCTACGCTGTTGAACACTACAATAGAAAGGCACAGCGTGTCTGAGGTCCCCCTAGACTGCTGAAGATCAGCTGATCCTTGTGAGTCCACAGAGCCTTGGTGACCTGTCAGTGATCCCCAGAAAGAGAGGAAACATCTGTAGTGCGAGGTAGTGTGGTGAGGCCTGCTAAGGGAGCTGAAGGGCGGAGGTTACTCAGCAGCAGTTTCTTACTGCAGACACCCTCTCAAGGCAGGATGTAGAGTCCACTGCCATGTGTCCCCTTTTCTTTGAGCCCAGGCTCCCAGACAGATCTGTAAGCCAGGGATACTAGACCAGCTGGTCCCAGTCACCTCTTGTCCCTCTTTCTATTCCTGCCCCTCAGTGGTCTGTCATTATGAGCTTGAGAAGATGCATTAGGCTGTGTTCTTAAAGGATCATTGTGGGATTGGAAATGGTGGAGAGCCAGAGCTGGATGGGAGGGAAAAGGGCTGGCTTGGCCTGGGAACTTGGCTGTGAGTCCAAGAATGTGAGCATCACAAGGAGCCAAGCACATTCCCACCTCAGTAGAAGCTGCTGTAAGAATGAAAGAAGACTAGACTTCCCAGCCTTCTGCTGCCTTCCCTCTGCTCTGAACTCTACCCATGTGCTAGTCTCTTATCCAGCTTTGTAACCCTGGGGTGTTCAACAGTCTGACAGTCCTCAAACTTTTCCATTCTTTTCCCTAGGCCCAAACACTAGTCAGTGTTGGTCATGGGGTTTGAACTCTGGGCTTGGGTGCTGTCCCTGAGCTCTTCAGTTTGACACTAGAATGCTACTACTTGAGCCACAGCACCACTTCTGGATTTCTGGTGGTTAATTGGAGATAAGAGTCTCAGGACTTTCATGCCCCAGCTGGCTTTGAACCGCAATCCTCAGATCTCAGCCTCTTGAGTAGCTAGAATTACAGGTGTGAGCCACCAGTGCCCAGCTGGTATCTGACTTCTTACCTCACTAATACCCCTGGCCAAACTGCATACTATGACCACAGTTCCACAGCTTGCATCCCCTGTATCACTATGGTGTTTTGCCACCACCATCCACCACCCACTCTCCTCACAGACCCAAGTTACCTCTGCATTGTACAGGAAAGAATGTGACACACAGTAGAAACAATATGGGAGTCAGTTGAGCCTGGGCTAAATTCTAGTTCTGACATCTACTAGCTTTATGACCTTTTAACAAGTTACTGAATATCGGTTTCCTTATTCATGAAATGAGGATTATATTGTTTTCCTAGTAAGGCTGCTGAGAAGATACAGTCTAATTACAAAGGACTTAAGATGGTGAAATAAGATAAGAATACAGACTGAGCAGGATTGTAATGCCTGCTCTGCTTACTAATAGTAGGAGTTTGGTTGAATTACTGAGTGTTGAACCTAGTTTCTCCATCTGTCTGTAGTTTATTGAATTGTATTAAGTAAAGTGCTTAGCATAGTGTAGCATGGTCCATGGTGGATGCTCAATAAATGAAGGCAGTTGTCACTGATAAGTGTGTGTGTGTGTGTGTGTGTGTGTGTGCGTGTGTGTGTGCGTGTGTGTGCGCGCGCACGCGCACGCATACATGTACATACATACGTATGTACCAGTCCTGGGGCTTGAACTCAGGACGTGGGTACTTTCCTGAGCTTTTTTGCTCAGTGCTAATGTTGTACCACTTAAGGCAACACTACCACTTCTGGCTTTTTGGTGGCTAATTGGAGATAAGGGTCTCATGGATTTTTTTCTACCCAGGCAGCTTTCAACTGTGATCCTCAGGTCTCAGCCTCCTGGGTAGCTAGGATTACAGAGGAGAGCACCAGCACCCAGCACAGGCTGATTGTGAACCTCAGTTCTCAGGTCTCAGACTCCTGAATAGCTGTGTATGAGCCACCAGCACTCAGCTCATTACCATAATGTAGAAGATGTTCTAGTAAATGCCTTTCTTGCCTATTTCCTTAAATCCCTTGTCCACCTCTTCCAGAACAATGTTAGGATTCCTAGTTACAAAGCAAAGGGCAGTATAATTGTGTGCCTTTTGTCAGTTTGGAGGTCAGAGGGAAAGCGCAAGTACAGCCCAGGAAAGTCATATTGGGGCTGGGTAAAGCCCTCAGGAGATTCTGAGGAATGGTAGGGAGGACGGTAATGTATTGGTTGTACTTTATAATTACTTGATAACTGAGAAGATGCCACAGAAGGCACCTGAACTACACAGGGTCAGTTAGTATTTGACTTCTTGCCTCTTCTCCCCCCCCCCACTTTTTTGTCATCATGGGGCTTGAACTCAGGGCCTGGGCACTATCCCTGAAATTTGTTTTGCTCAAAGCTAACACTACCACTTGGGGCCACAACTCTACTTCTGGTTTTCTGGTGATTAATTGGAGATAATCTTGTGGACTTTCCTGCCCAGGCTGGCTTCAAGCCATGATCCTCAAATCTCACATTCTTGATTAGCTAGGATTACAGGGATAAGTCACCAGTGCCCAGCCTGTGTTGGTGGCTTTTTTTTTTTGGTCATGGGACTTGAACACTGGGCCTAGAAGCTGTCCCTGAGCTCTTCAGCGCAAGGCTAGTGTTCTACTTGAGCCACAGCGCCACTTCTGGTTTTCTGGTGGTTAATTGGAGATAAGAGTCTCACAGAGTTTTGTGCCCAGCGTGGCTTTGAACCGCAATCCTCAGATCTCAGCCTCCTGAGCAACTAGGATTATAAGCTTGAGCCATTAGTGCCTGGCTTGATGGCTTTTTTTTGGGGGGGGGGGCAGTCCTGGGCTTGGGCTTAGGGCCTGAGCACTGTCCTTAGGCTTTCTCAAGGCTAGAGCTCTATCCCTTGAGCCACTGCACCACTCTGGCTTTGTTCTATGTATGTGGTACCAAGGAATTGAACCCGGATCTTTGTGCATGCTAAGCAAGTACTGTACCAACAGGCCAAACTGCCATCCCCTCCCTTTTTTTTTTTTAAACTGTTTTTTTTTCTTTTTTTTTTTTGTTTTTCCTTTTTTGGTACTGGGGATTGAACCCAGGACATTGCACTTGTTAGGCAAGTGCTTTGCCACTGAGGTCCATACCAGCACTTGGTGGCTTTTTTTTTTTTTTTTTTTTTGCCAGTCCTGGGCTTGAGCTCAGGGCCTGAGCACTGTCCTTGGACTTTCTCAAGGCTAGAGCTCTACCACTTGAGCCTCAGCACCACTCCCGACTTTTTTCTATGTATGTGGTACCGAGGAATCGAACCCGGGTCTTCAGGCATGCTAGGCAAGCACTTTAACCACTAGGCCAAACTCCCGGCCCTTTTTTTTTTTTTTGCCAGTCCTGGGCTTGAGCTCAGGGCCTGAGCCCTATCCTTGGATTTTCTCAAGGCTAGAGCTCTACCACTTGAGCCTCAGCACCACTTCTGGCTTTTTTCTATGTATGTGGTACCAAGGAATTGAACCCGGGTCTTCATGCATGCTAGGCAAGCACTCTACCACTAGGCCAAACTCCTGGCCACTTGGTAGCTTTTTTAATGGTGCTATAAGCTGTCCCTGGATTACCTCCTTTGCTCCCCTTTTAGCAGTTTTATGTCTGCTCCTAATTTAAGGTGAAGGACAACTGGGAAAGTTCTCTGATGCCCCCTTTTCCTTACAGGGTGGTGAAGGAGGAAATCTCAGACGACAATGCTAAGCTACCCTGCTTCAATGGCCGGGTGGTGTCTTGGGTAAGGAGCCCTCACTCTTATCTCTATATAGTGGCTAGAGGGAGGCAGGCCTTGCTGAGGTGACACTGGTAACCTGCAGTGTTCTAATGGATTGTTAATTCTGTTATCATTTCTACTTCTCACCTCAGATTCTTCAGTTTCTAATGAAAAATGGGAGAATGGTGGGAAGGGGGAGAGAAGGAGACAGAAACACATGGTAGAGATCAAAATGTCTCCCAAAGAGACAGCTGCTGTCACCTGGTGAACTCTGCCCCATTCCACCCCACCAACCCAGGCTTGTCACACCTGACCCCCAACCTGGGCCGCTTCCCTTACTTCTTTCTGCTTCATTCTCCTGGCTTTGTCTACTACTAGAAGCCAATAAATCCATTCTCTCTGGTGCCTCTATGATTATAGTATACCTGCTCATTTCTCCCCATCAGCTGGTATCCGCTGAGGGCTCCCACCCAGAGCCAGCCCCTTTCTGTGCTGACAACCCATCAGAGCTGCCACCACCTATGGAACGCACAGGAGGCATTGGGGATTCTCGGCCCCCATCCTTTCAGTAAGTGTGACCCCAGGGAGGGAAGAGCCTAAGGGAGAGAGCTGTGTCAGCTCAGCCCTGGGCTGTCTCCTGCTCCTAAGTCTTCTCTTCCCTGCAGCCCTCATGCTGGTGGGGGCAGCCAAGAGAATCTGGACAATGACACAGAGACGGACTCCTTGGTGTCAGCCCAGCGCGAGCGGCCACGCAGGAGGGATGGTCCAGAACACGGTGTGACTCTCCACCCCTACCCCTTCCCACAGCTTCCAATCAGTTCCCCATCTCTTTGCCCTACTTCCTAAGCTCTGGCTTGGCCTGTCTCTCTCTCTCTCTCTCTCTCTCCTCCCTTCTCCCCAGCACTGGGCCCTGTGTGAACCCAGCTGCCTCCCTCCCCTACAGCAACCCGACTAAATGGAACTGCCAAGGGAGAGCGGCGGCGAGAGCCAGGTGGCTATGATAGCTCCTCCACCCTTATGAGCAGTGAGCTAGAGACCACCAGCTTCTTTGACTCAGATGAGGACGATTCCACCAGCAGGTGGGTGTGGGGTCAGGCACCCCTCAGGAGCCCTGAATCCTGAGCATGTTGCACCTCTGGGAGGGCTGTGGGCTTTGTGCTGGGGATCTGGGCTCTGCTGTGCCTCTTATGGGGTAGGATTGGGCCAGCCTGGTGGGAAACGACTATGGGCCCCACAGGTTCAGCAGCTCCACAGAGCAGAGCAGTGCCTCTCGCCTGATGAGGAGACACAAGCGGCGGCGGCGGAAGCAGAAGGTCTCACGGATTGAGCGGGTATGGGGCCTTGGATGTTTGCTAGGGTGGGTGGGGACTGGGCCACGGCTTGCTCTTCCTTAGAGCCCTTCCCTTTGTTTCAGTGTGTAGAACCTTAGTGGGTGAGGGAGGTGTGCTGAGGAGGAGCCAGGTGGGAGCAATGAGTTCCCACCACCTCTACCTGCACTGCTCAGGACCTCTGTCTCTTCCAGTCCTCGTCCTTCAGCAGCATCACAGATTCCACCATGTCTCTCAACATCATCACCGTTACTCTCAATATGGGTGAGTCTGGATGGAGAAAGACACTCATGAGCACCTACTGTATGACAGACCCTGGACAGGCATGAGGGGTCCTGAGAAGCACAGATATGTTCTCCGGGGCCTGTGGCTGTAGCTCGATTATAGAGTACAAGGTCTTGAGTTTTATCACCAGAACTGTGGGGAATGGGAAAAGGGAAGGTATGTTGCCTATCCTCAAAGAGCTCTTTTCCAAATATTGACTGCTATCGAAACTGATCACTCATGATCAGGATTATAACAGACAGATGAGCAGAGAGAGCTATAGAAGAAGGAAACGGCACCTCAGAGGACTTCCTAGAGGAACTTCTGACACCTGAGTACCTTGCCCCTTCTCATATTTAGCTGTCGTATCCTTGCTGTCTGATTTGTGCCCTAGGAACTCTTTAGCCAATAGCTGCATATAAATGAAATCTGAACTTGAATCTGGACTCTGCCACTTACTGGTTTAGAAATGACACCTAAATTCACTAACCTTCAGCTGTCCATTCTATAAAATGAGATGTAAGCGTCCCCACCTTACAGACAGTAGGGATTAAATAAAAGCATGTTTAAGTGTACTATACACAGTAAAGGTTCAGTAAGTATCAGTCTTTATTCCTTTCCACCCTTTGCTAATAGGGGCTGGGAACTTGAGTTGGAACCTTGCCCCTCTCAAGGTGTTAAATTACTCCCTGTAGAAAAGTATAACTTCTTGGGCATCTCCATTGTGGGCCAAAGCAACGAGCGTGGTGACGGAGGCATCTACATTGGCTCCATCATGAAGGGTGGGGCTGTGGCTGCTGACGGACGCATCGAACCAGGAGATATGCTGTTACAGGTAGTATCATTGCCTGGCCTGAGCAGTGGTATGGCTAGGCAGCAGCGGGAGGAATCCCTGCCCTCTGGAGGAAGACCTCCTCGCCTATTACCCCTCTCCTGTCCTTTCCCCAGGTAAACGAGATCAACTTTGAGAATATGAGTAATGACGACGCCGTTCGGGTACTTCGTGAGATTGTGCACAAACCAGGGTATGGGTGGCATGGGACACTGGGGAGATGGGGCAGGCACTTTGAGCTGTCGGGTCAGAGACGTGATCTGGCCTTTGTACATCCTGTGCCCACTTGTTTTCAGACCCATCACCCTGACAGTAGCCAAGTGCTGGGACCCAAGTCCACGGGGTTGCTTCACATTGCCCAGGAGTAAGTAGATGTGGGGCTCCTTCTAAAGTGAGAGCCCCGACTTCCTCTCTTCTGCGTCGCCTTTTACCCCCACACTTTCCTCTTAGGCACCATAGTGAGCAGGGTGAGCATCCCGTGACTCCTAATCCTCTCTATAGGTGAGCCCATCCGGCCCATCGATCCTGCAGCCTGGGTCTCCCATACTGCAGCCATGACGGGCACCTTCCCTGCCTACGGCATGAGCCCCTCCCTGAGCACCATCACTTCTACCAGTTCCTCCATCACCAGCTCCATCCCTGACACAGAGCGTGAGTGTCTAAGCCTGGGCCCAGCAGTCAGGGCCAAATGGGAGGGACTGACCAGGGCTCACTGGAGCAGCAGGGAGGGCTGGAGAGGAGATCTTCACTCCCGCTCCCTCACACCACAGCTTCCCCCAGTAGGCACTCTGGTTCTCACTAAACATTGCTTGCTTCTGAAGTGAGAGCCTGTTTCTTATACTGTCAGTATATACATTACCAGGTTCCTGTGGAACATCGTTAGTATGTAGCATGAAATAGGTTCTGCCATTTTTATCGTCATAACATGCACATCTACACTGTGCTAAGCACCTTTATTTTCCTCACGTCTTTGTAAGATAGATATTAAAATCCCATTTTTTACAGAAGGGAACACTTGAATGTTTCAGAAGTTACTAATTTGTCCAGCATTGGTCTGATAATTATTGGGTGATGGAGTTGCAATGTAAAGTCTTACACATCTAATTCCAAACCTCTTTGTGCCTCATGTTCTGCCTCCAATCTCCAGGCCTAGATGACTTTCACTTGTCCATCCACAGTGACATGGCTGCCATCGTTAAAGCCATGGCTTCCCCTGAATCAGGGTTGGAGGTCCGAGACCGCATGTGGCTCAAGATTACCATTCCCAATGCTTTCATCGGTGAGCGGGCCCCACTGTCGGGTAAAGGGCGGGTGGGGAGTGAGAGGGCAGGGACAAGGTGAAGGGATTCAACAACTCCCTTTGGCTACTCCTTTGAGTTGGAACGTGCCCCAGTCTCATAGCTTCTGTGAGGCCAGGTGAACCCAATTAGGTGGACTCTCAGTCAACTAGCAGCCTTATTCCCAGGCTCAGATGTGGTGGACTGGCTGTACCACAACGTGGAAGGCTTCACTGACCGGCGGGAGGCCCGCAAGTATGCCAGCAACCTTCTGAAGGCTGGGTTCATCCGCCACACTGTCAACAAGATCACCTTCTCTGAGCAGTGCTACTACATCTTCGGTGACCTCTGCGGCAGTATGTGCCTCTCTCGCCTTCTTGCCCTGTCTCCTGCCCTAGCTCTTGGCTGGGAATGGGGAGGTGTCTACGGGTGTGCAGCAGATCCCAGGGAACCTGGAGGGGATCGAGCAGTGCTAGGGATCTGACTCAAAGTGTTAAGGTCCTGTAGTGGAAATAGCCCAGTCTTGCCTTTTCGCCAGCACTGCAACTTCGGTCGGACCTGGCATCTCCCTGAGCCTGGCATAGTACTTGTACTTTCTAAAGAAGCATCTTAAAGCCTCACTCAGTCCTAACAACTCTGCCACCCAAGAGATGCATTCCTATCCATTTTCTGAAGTGAGGAAACTGAAGTTTATCAGTGTGAAATAGTTACTCCACATTTCTTCTAGAAGCAGAGGAGTTAGTGTGAAACAGTTGCTCAATGTCCCTACTAAAAGCAGACAAAGTAGGCCTTGGATCCAGCTCTTATGGCTTCAGAGGTCTTACTCTTCCTGCCTCCTAGGCTCATGGGTGTCACAATAAGACTAAACATAAGGACCTGCCCCTGGTCCATGAGTCAAGCATGTTCCAGCAGGACAAGATGCTGGGGTTGGTGAGACACTCCCAAGTTGTCCTCAGAGCCCCAAGGATAGGCTCTTCAATGATGGCCAGGCTGCAGAGGACTCTTAGAGATGTACCAAGGAATCTAGACTACATACTGAGAGAGTAAAAGCAAGTAAGAACAGTCCAGCGGGAGACTGCAGAACCCTTCCCATCTTCTTAGCCAGGGATGGAACTTTCAAAACAGAGCAACAAAACTAAAGAACAGCACTGCTCATGCTGGAAGCAGAAGTCTACTCCCAGCAGCCACCTCTGCCCAAAGGAGCTTTTTCTCTGGACAGTGATGCTTTCTAGCATTCAAAGCCTAACTTAACTCTGAACTTGCTTTACATTAGGTTTAAGATCTAGAGTGGCTGATCCTGCAGGGCACAGTTCTGGGTGAAGCTCCCTGGCCCTCAGCATTGTGTAGTGACAGACACATAGGAGTTTTTAGCTTGACAGTTCCAAATTTAAATCTCATCTGGAAAGATAAGGAAAAAGTACGAAGCTCTAAGCTTCTGTTGTGCCTCAAGGCTGCCCTCAAGATGCTCCTTTGCATTCTCTGAAGTTCACTTCCCTCATTTGGGAAAGTGAGAAACACCTCCCTCATGGGTTGTGCAGTCTCTGTAGGATTGTGCTTCATGAAGCAGAGACCTACACTACCTAGAGGTTGTCTGCTTGAGTCTTCCCTGACCTCACACTCTGAGAAACCAGAAGAGATAGGGGTAGAATTAAGAGTTTTTCCCCACTCGGAAATGGATGTCTCACTCCTGTAATCCTAGACACTTGAGAGGCTGAGATCAGGAGGATTATGAGTCAAGCTAGCACAAACAAAACAATTTCTGAAATCCCTTCTCAATCGATAGCTGGGCGCTGTGGCACAGACCTGTCATGGCAGGGAGGGGGCTGCTGACTGGGGAGATGAAGAAAAATCCTCCCAGGAGAGAAAAGTCCAGTCGACTCCCTCTCAAGGGAAGAAGCTGGGCATGGTAGCTTGCACCTGTCATCCCAACTAGGAATGGAAACCTAAAATAAGCCTGGGTGGGAAGCAAGACCCTATCAAAAATAACCAGTATGAAAAAGTACTGCAGGCACTGAGGTCAGACCCCCAAATCTGCCCCCTAAAAAGTGTTTTGCTCCTTTTTGCAGCCTGAGGAGTAGGCAGAAGATGGCTCAGTCTGGACAGGGGTTTTGGAGGGGCACTCTGTAGAGGCGGCCAAGCTGCTCTGCAGAATGTTGTCTCCCGCCTCCTTTGCATTCCACAACCCCCCACCGCCCTACCTGCCTACCCGGCCCTGTTCCCAAGCTTCAGAACCGACAGCTCACTCTGTCTTCCCTCCACAGACATGGCCAACCTGTCCCTCCACGACCACGATGGCTCCAGCGGCGCCTCTGACCAGGACACACTAGCCCCTTTGCCGCACCCTGGAGCCGCCCCGTGGCCTATGGCTTTCCCTTACCAGTACCCGCCGCCCCCACACCCCTACAACCCTCACCCAGGCTTCCCGGAGCTGGGCTATAGCTACGGTGGGGGCAGCGCCAGCAGCCAGCACAGCGAAGGTAAGCGGAAGCGCAGGCCCAGGCCCAGGCCCGGGCCGGAGGAGGGAGGAGAGGCGAAGAGAGGCAAGGCAGGCGGGCTGGCGGGCGGGCCGAGCGGGCTCCAGCCGGGGCTCCTCCAATCCCGCCCTGCCTGGCCCCTACAGGCAGCCGGAGCAGTGGCTCCAATCGCAGTGGCAGCGACCGGCGCAAGGAGAAGGACCCGAAGGCCGGGGACTCCAAGTCGGGGGGCAGCGGCAGCGAGTCGGACCACACCACGCGCAGCAGCCTGCGGGGCCCGCGGGAGCGCGCGCCCAGCGAGCGCTCGGGGCCGGCGGCCAGTGAGCACAGCCACCGCAGCCACCACTCGCTGGCCGGCAGCCTGCGCAGCCACCACACGCACGCCAGCTACGGGCCCCCCGGAGTGCCCCCGCTCTACGGCCCCTCCGTGCTGATGATGCCCCCGCCGCCCGCAGCCATGGGGCCCCCGGGAGCCCCTCCGGGCCGCGACCTGGCCTCTGTGCCCCCTGAACTGACCGCCAGCCGACAGTCCTTCCGCATGGCCATGGGAAACCCCAGTGAGTTCTTTGTGGATGTGATGTGAGCAGGGCCCCGCTCCCTCCGCATCCCGCCCCTCCACCCGCCGGCCTCCGCCCTCTTTCCATCCGTCCATCTTTTTTTTTTTTTTTTACTTTGGTACCTTAAAGGGAAATAAATGGAACTAAATCCAGGTGCTCTAACTGCTCGCTGGGCACAGTGAGGGCGGGTGCCACTACCGATCTGCTCTGCAGCCCCTAACCTGCCTGTAGCCCAGCTCATCCCCTCCACCCACTAACTGCGGTGGGGGGCTCCCCGGACTTGCTGGTGCTTACCCTCTTCTGCTCCGCCTCGCACTGCAGGCGCTAACCCCAGTGGTATCCGTGGGGGCGGGGGCGTGCTCACCCGTGTAAGCCCGACTTACATGCACACCGTCCCTTCAGCTGCCCACTCAAGCATGCGTGCAACTCTTTTTTTGTCCCACACTACTGACACCAAAAAAATAGTTATTTCATCTGCCTTTCTTCCTAACTTGCCTGCTGCCTCAGTCCTACACCCTAGAGCTGTAGTCACCTCCAGTAGCCATCCACGCTATCTATCCTGCCTGCATTCCTCCCTAGTCAGAAGCTCAGGGGCCCCTCAGATGCCTGAACAGCCGGTGACTTCCAGGGAGCGCTCTGCTCCACCCCTGGCCCTATGCTTGCCCTATGTGCTGATTCCTCCAGATCCTAACCCTACTAACTAGCAGGCTCGTCTCACCTCTGAGCCTGAAATATTTCTTTTCTTTCTCTTTTCTTCCCCCAATTTACCCTGGGCCTGGAGCAGCCAAGAATTTCGGGCTGTTTGACTTTCTGTGAGCCCTCAGCAAAAGGAGGCGCAGCCTCTGAGGAGACCAGGAACCCTGCTTCAGCAGCCTCTCAGGGCCTCCCATGGATGTCCACCCCCACCCCCACACTTCAATGTCATTAGACTGCTGGGGAAGGCCCCAGTAACCCATGTGTGAGAGACCCTGGTCCCCCTTTCCCAAAGGAATGTCTTTCTCCTTATCTTCCCCCCAGCATCTACCTTTTCTCTCTCTCTTTAACACACACACACACACCTATGTACACACAGGTGCCTATGCAAGTTCACTTAAAGCCTCAGGGCTGGTCCCCGGCTAGAGGGCTGGACCCTCTCTCCAAGTCTTCTCTTAGTTAGTGGGGCGGGTCCCCTGACTTCCCTCTTCATTTCCTCCTAGTCCTCAAGCACATCCCCAATGTCTTTCTATCTGAATAAAGCCCATAAGATGGGTTCAGCTGAGGGCTCTCTGGGTGACTGACGGGCCATCTTCTTACCTCCCCCTCCCATCCTGCCCTGTTTCACCATGACATCCTAGAACAAGGACAGGAACCCATAGGCCAGTTGAAGTTGGGCAAGAGGAATTTTAGATAAAGTTCCAGTTACTTCCTGCTATTTTCCCCACCTTAAACAAAGTTTGACTTTTTCATTAAGACTGCTAAAATTGTACTGAGTCATCCAGGATGAGGTGTCAGGAGTGCCACAGAGTTCACTGGAGGTGTGGCAGCTCAAGTGGCAGAGTACCTGCTTAGCAAGTACAAAGCCCTGAGTTCAAACCCCAGTACTGCCAAAAAAAAAAAAATGAGATGAAGTCCTTAGCCCAGGTAGGGACATTATAGCGTTCATTAATTTAATAAGTACTTCCAGGGGTTTTAGTAAACAAAGTACTGTGTTGGAAATATGACTCAGTCTTGCCTGCCTTCTTGAACCTCTGGGTTTGTTCCCCAACACAGGCCCAGGCTTCTTCTAGCCACCACTACAGGGCTGTCTCCTGTATTTCTCTGACTCTGCCTTGTTCTACTCTTGAGAATTTCTCCACCGTGTTCATGCCTTCAGTGTCGGTGCTTCCATCATCCTATCTTTGGTCCATTTCTCTTTTTATAAACCCCCAAAATGTGCCATCCGTTGTGATGTCCTTAATTGCTGCTGATATGCTGGTGATTCCCAAATATATAACCCCAGTTGTCCCCAACCTGTAGTTCTGCATTTTTTTTACCCACTGGACATCTCCATGGACATGCAACCAAGTGTGTTCTTGAGTCCCTTTCCTGGTAACCTTCATTACAACTTACATAGGGCCCACCAGGTAGAAAATGTATGGGCTTAAATTCCTTCTATATCTTACTACACAGCATATCACACCCTTTTCCACTCCAGTCTTTCTGGAATTTAGCCCTTTCTCCCCTTTGTCTCTGATTTACCAGAGCATGGAATTTGGAGTTCGGTTGGTCTGGGTTTGAATTCCAGCTCTACTACTTTTGGTTGTGTGATAGGAGAGTTGTTTAACCTCTCTTGAGCCTCAGTCCTCTCATGTAAAATGATGATAATAATACCTACCTCACAGGGTTGTTGTGAGGATTTAAATTAGATATTGTACGAAAAGTGCCTAGCACAGTGCCTGGCACACAATGGAGTAGGTGCTCAATAAATGGTAGCTATTATTATTATTATTATTTTCACTATCATTATTTACTTTAAATTGGCAAGCATTTCCAGTATGTTTGGAATATAAATCTTTTGCAGAGTCTTGAACACAGGCTCAAGGATGGGCAGTATCTACTTTTGATCACTTAATAATGTCAGGCTCTGACCAGAGTTTGAGGAAAGCCAGATCCTGCTACATCCTGGCTTCTGGAAGGAGGTTGCTAGGGACAGAAGTTCCAACTTGATTTGTTCCCTTCCCCTTCTTTCTTCTTCCTTCCTTCCCTCCCTCCCTCCCTTCCTTCCTTGCTTCCATGATGATCCTGAGACCTGCCCAAAGAACAAGACATTTCTTCCTATGCAAAGAAGAGCCAACCAGTTTTCTTCAGGTCCTGGAAGAACCTGTCGGGCCTTACATGTTTGAAGCTTGGCCTTGCTGCCTCTTCTGTGCCTGAATGTGAAAATTATATCCAGCTAAATTCAGCTTATCAACCATTTTCTTTCTTTCTTGAACACCTACCATTTTCTTTTCTTTTTTGTCAGTTGTGGGCCTTGGACTCTGGGCCTAGATACTGTGCCTGAGCTCTTCAGCTCAGCCCTACTCCTCAAGTCACAGCACCACTTCCTGTTTTCTAGTGATTAATTGAAAATAAGAGTCTCATAATCTTCAGTGTCCCGGCTGGCTTTGAACCGAGATCCTCAGATCTCAGCCTCCTGCGACACCTACCACTTTCTTAAGAAATATTTGTACTAGAGGGCACATACAGTCACAAGTATTGCTGAGGAGAGCAGTGATACATTTTTTTGAGGTTGTTTGATTTTATTTTTGCCAGTCCTGGGGCTTGAACTCAGGGCCTGAGCACTGTCCTTTCTCAAGACTACTGCCCTACCACTTGAGCCACAGCACCACCTCTGTCTTTTTCTGTGTATGTGGTACCAAGAAATCAAGCCTGGGTCTTCATGCATGCTAGGCAAGCACTCTACCACTAGGCAAAACTCCCGGCCCACATTTTTTGAGTTTTAATCGATTTCTAGCAAGAATCAATCTACGCCCTTGCTAACCTCGTTCGTTTTCTTGGATTTTTTTTTTTTTAATATTTATTGCCAATCCTGGCGCTTGAACTCAGGGACTGAGCACTGTTCTTGGGCTTTCTCAAGCTAGAGCTCTACCACTTGAGCCACAGCACCACTTCCAGCTTTTTCTATGTATGTGGTACCGAGGAATCAAACCTGGGTCTTCATGCATGCTAGACAAGCACTTTAACCACTAGGCCAAACTCCCGGCCTGGCCTCTTCCTGGATCTTAATCTTCAGATAATGCTGATGTCTGGAACAAATAAATAAGAAAATAATCGGTGGTGTTACAAAGCAGTAAGTTCAGAACTAGCACTTCTGCTAATATGGGTGATAGTTGGTAAAGTGAGGATAGCCAGTCCCAGGACTCTGAAATCGAAAGGCTTATAACATTTTCAAAGTTTACCAATTTCAGCAAACGAATTCACTAAGACTCTGAACCACTGACCCAAGGGACTGAGAGACTACACAACGCGCAATGCTGCGCAAGGAAAGCGTAGTAGGTGGGACAGTGAGCGCAGGGGCGTGGGTTTGAGTAAGGCGTGCTGAGGTCACGTCTCCCCACCCCCACCCCACTCCACCCTCGCCCCGAGGGCGGGAGCTATCTCTCAAAGGCAGTCGGTAGTTGTAGTTTTGCTAAATCTAGGGCGCTCAGAATTGACAGCGAAAAGGCCGCAGGGTCTTGTGGGATTTGTAGTGGGAGCGGGAGACCAGTGCGCAGGCGCAGCTGAGGCCGGGGCGGGGCCAAGGCACTGCAGTGAAAGCCGAGGCAGCGGGCAGGCGAGCAAGGGGGCGGTCGGACATCTTGGGATCCGGAAAGTGGCCGGGCTGGCTGAGTAGTGGGCCTAGGACGCCAGGTGAGCTGGGGATGTGACCTACAGGGTGGGAGGGGAGGCCGTAGATCGCCCGCCCTACCTACCTCCCAGCTCTGCCCTTGCCTGCACTGAGCTGGGTAGGAAGCTGCCCACACCCGGGAGTGGCCTCAGCCTTCAGACCCGGCGGGGAGCTGACGGCTGGGCGGGGGCGCCCTGGGCGCGGCTGCTGGACGAGCGCGGAGCGACGCCCTCCGCCTGGCCTGCCCCGCCGAGCGTCCTCGAGACGGGGACCGGCGGGGATCCTCCCCAGCAGTGACGCCTCGCGGCGATCCCTTTCCAGGATCGTGACAAGCCCCAGACCTCGACGCCTGGCCTCGGGGTAGAAGACCATACCCCCCGGCTGCCAGGACCCTGACACCCTCTTGTGCCGATTTTGGGATGATGACAAATCTTAGATAGTACAGATCGTCCTCCCAGTGCAGAGGTACCCTGTGCTTCCTCACCCTCACACGGTGACAGCCGCGCACCCAAGGCAACATCTCCTCCCAAGATGTCTCCTTCCAACCCCCACCCTAGCGAAAAGACCACCATCCCCTCATGCTTCTGCCCCGGAACCACGAAGTAGGCCTCCGGCCCCCGTGTCGCCTTATTTCCATTGTCAGTCTCTTCCATTTCTTTCTTCCTCAAATCCCTAGCTCTTGCCACAGGAGAACCTCTTTCCTGTAGAGGCCCCCCCACCAGTTCTGGTTGCTGCTAGGGGCCTAACCCAGCCGGCAGTTCCTGCCAGTCTTTCAGCATTTTATTCTTGGCCAGCGCCCCACCACTACTTCTGGTGCCCTGACCTACCTACTTCTTGATACCTGTGGACTTGGTCATTTGCCCAGAGCTCTCTCTCCATTTTGCATTTCCTTTCCTAGCTTTTTTGGGACTGGGGGATAGGAATGTGTCCACTGCCTTGAGAGATTTCACTGGTCTCAGTGACAGTGACCTTCACAGTAAAGGGTTGTATTTTCCAGCTTAGGAAAATCTGCTAAACTACCCCTTGTGAAATTTTAATACTATGGTTAATCCAGGAAATCTAGAGCCAAATTAGCTCCTTTTCTCAAACAGTCTAAAATTAGTTAACCCAGGCATTCAGACATACTCTATCCCCTTGTTTCTGAGCACTCAGTCCAGAAATGAGTTGTGTGTGGATCTGGAGTCAATTTTTGCTGAAAGAATCTATCAATTTTTTTTTTTTCCCAATCCTGGGCCTTGAACTAAGCGCCTGAGCACTGTCCTTGGGCTTTCTCAAAGCTAGAGCTCTACCACTTGGGCCACAGCACCACTTCCGGCCTTTTCTCTGTATGTGATCCCAAGGAATTGAACCCGGGTCTTCATGCATGCTAGGCAAGCACTCTCACCACTAGGCCAAACTCCTGGTCCCACTTCCGGCTTTTTCTATGTATGTGGTACTGAGGAATGGAGCCTAGGTCTCTGTGCATTTGAGTCAAGCGCTCTGCCAGTAGGCCAAACTCTTGGCCCCTGGAAGAATATATTAATTTTATAAACTTAGACAAACTCATTTTTACTGTAATCCAGTACTCTCTGAAAGGTGGTGGTCAGAAATAACTAGCTCACCACCACTGGAACCTTCCTTGAACTCTGCTCTTTTGCTTATCTGGCTGCCTGGAAAGATGTGCTGGCTTAGGCCACATTCCTGAGTCTATGTCAGGGCCTGAGGCCTCTCTTCTCTCCCCTCACCCCATCCTGCACACCCTTTCCTGGAATGTGTAGACTTCTGGAGAATCAGGCCCAGCTGCCTTCGGAGTAGGGTAGTGAAGCCTGAGAGACTGGTGTTCTAAAGGTTGTGCCTATGGGGCCCCTGACCTGAGCCAGCAGGGGTAATTCCTACCGCCATTCCCAGCGCCGCTGGCTAGCCTTCCCTGTGACTGACTCACTGGTTAGAGCCTGAGTACACAGGAGGGGGCCCAAAAAGAATCCTTGCTGAGCTCAGCTCTGTGAAGGGTGGAGGCGGGGTTATTCTCTGACTCAGCTGCACAAAAGGGAGGAGGGTCAAAATGGCCTTAGGATCCTGAGCCCCAAGGCTTTCAGATTCCTTCTCCCCTCCTGTGTGGGATAAACAGGAACTGGACCCTGGCTGAGAGAAGGAGGAGCTTGCCTCTGGGGTCCGAAGGGTCACTTGCTAGAGCGTTGAGTCAGGACAAAAAGTAAACCAGTGACCTGCAAAGCCCCACAGGGGACATTGACAGGGGTTCTCAAGTCTTGACTTACTCTGCCCCTGCCTGTCCTAGGTCTGTTCTCAGAGAAATGGGCCGAGGAGACTGAGCTGCCGCCATGATTGGAGGCTTATTCATCTATAATCACAAAGGGGAGGTGCTTATCTCCCGGGTCTACAGAGATGATATCGGGTGAGTCCCCTGACTGAGCCAGCTGTGTCCCTACCACTACAGCCCCTCAGCCCTAGCATGGAGTTCAGCCTGGTTCCCATTAGGACTGGTGGCATTGGCCTAGCAGTCTGTATGCTACCTGCTAGACTTCCAGAATGACCTATGGAATGATTCCCTCCCCCCTACAATTTTAGGAAATCCTGCCCTTCCTGTCTCCTGTGCCCCTTAGTTACAGGCCTGGTTGCTTTTGCCTCGGTAGGTTGATTCCTCCTTATAGGAGATGAGTTCATGCAGGGCTGAAGGTACTGATCCATCTAAGTCTTGTTCCAAAGCCCTTCTCACATTGACGAACCACTGGATTCACGTAAAGCCTTTGGAGGCTGCTGAATCCTCCACTCCCTTTCTCAGAAGTGAGGCTGCTGACTCAGCTCTTTTCAGTTCCCCTGGATCATTGGAGGGCAGAGAGTCAATGATGCCCCTTCCGGTCATCCACATAGACCTAGAGAGCTCCATGTCCTGGATCCAGTAAACTACATAGTCGTACTTCTCCTTGCCCCATCTAGTACACTATGGTTCTTTCATGACTTTGAGACCTATTCTAGCCTCAGCAGCTAGCATAATGAGATTAGGCTTCTCTAGTGTATGCTGTTTTTCTTCCTCTAAGGCCTCTAAGAGATAGTTACCTGATTGGCCTGATTGGGAGTGCCCCTAGCTCCTTGGCTCCCTGGCTGATGAGCTGGCTTGGCCTGGCCTTTGTGGCTGTTTGTCCATTGGTTGGCAATAAGGCTAAGCTAGATTTGTGACAGTGCCTTGCCTTCTTGAACTTGGCTGGCTCCTTCTGCCTTGGGTGGACCTGGTTTAGCCACAGCCTGGGCACACACCATTGCATGTCTTGCTGTGCTCTCCACCTCCTGCTTGACTTGTCTGCTTCTACCTCATAGCGTATGCTGCCCTCCCTGGTGTGTTGTGTGTCTAACCCTCTCTCTTGTTGCTGTCACTTTCCTCTTCTTGCTGGCGTCATTTCTCTCATCCCATCTCATTGGCTGCCGTAGCAATAGGTAAGCAGCCTATCAAGCTGCCACCCAGGTACATGTGGGTGGAGGGCCCTGCTCCCATCGATCGTTTTTCATCATCCTTTTTTATTCCCTGAACTTGCCCTAAATTTGGATCCTGGACAAGAATGGGCAGCACAGCTCCATGGCTCCATGGTACTTCTCTCCCTGTAGATCAGGGCCTTCTCTGAAGTCAGGCTAGCTGTGTCTAACTTGCAGAGGAGGTGGCTTGCCCACCAGTGGGCTCCCTAGTACCCTTTTCTGGGCTGGGATGCTACCAAGGTGGCAATAGAATATACCTGGGAGGTTGGGGCCAGGCTTGGGGGAGTCTCTATCCTTCAGGGACGTCATTTTACTGAAGTTTCATGTCATTGCTACTTGACTTCCCTATTTCCAATGGCTTTCAGACACCAGTCAAGCACTCCTTCAGTGTTTGCATTGGAAGCCATAAGAAGGGAACCAACCACCCTAGTGGTTTCCAGTGAGTGTCAGATTTTAGCAGTGTGGAGGGTGGGGCTATTGGTGCTTGTGTTGTTTCCCATATGGTGAGGGTGCTGAGCAGCCTCTGTGTGCCCTTCTCTTCCCTCAGGAGGAATGCAGTGGATGCCTTTCGTGTCAATGTTATCCATGCGCGGCAGCAGGTGCGCAGCCCTGTCACCAACATCGCTCGCACCAGCTTCTTCCATGTTAAGCGGTCGAACATCTGGCTGGCAGCTGTCACCAAGCAGAATGTCAATGCTGCCATGGTCTTCGAGTTCCTCTATAAGATGTGTGACGTAATGGCTGCCTACTTTGGCAAGATCAGTGAGGAAAACATCAAGAACAATTTTGTGCTCATATACGAGCTGCTGGATGGTGAGGAAGGCATGGTGGCTGGTGGGGTGGGGCCCAGAAGCAGGCACAGATCTGAGGTCTCACTCAGCACACTCAGAACTTTGTTTCCTGAATATCTGGTCTCTACACTTGGGATCTCCATGCACCTGAGAAGGCCAGTTATGGTCAACACCTAAAAGCTGCTCTGAAGTGGAACACAGAAAATAGGCCAGCTAGTGGGAGTAGGAGAGTTATGGCCTCTCTCAGAGCTGGAACCTAACTTGGTTTAGTTCCTGAGCTTCCTTGGCCTTAGTTTATGGCCCTGTTTTGGGCCTTAGTTCCATGACTGTTCTCACTTTTCATTCCAACAGCTATTTCAGTGCTTAGGGGAAAGAAGGTCGTAACAATCTCTTGGGGCACACTGTTTCCTTATTCCTCTCTAGGTCCTTTATCTTTCCCAACATCTGTTTTCTAGAGAAAATTAGAGCTTGAGGTTTCTTCAACTCTTATTCATCACGTGTCTTTCTGTGATTTCTCTGAGAAAAATCATACATTTTGACTGTTTTTAGAAAGTTCAAATCACAGAGTAAATGTTGCAAAAATTGAAAGACCCTGATGCAATTTTGGAACAGGAGCTATCCCAGCCAGACAGGCCAGGCTTGAGGAAAGATGGAATGAGGGAGCCTTGGGCTTTTTGTTTTGTTTTGTTTATTTGTTTATTGTTACAATTAAGTGCTTACATATATTTTACAGTACTATGACATATTCTTAGCAATTATCACATTCACTTATTTTACTATTATAATACTAAGCATCATCATTCTAGTCTATAAAATTTATATATGTTGGAATCTATGAAAATCTCTATACTTACATAGAAGAAAAGGTTTAACTCTTTGAATACTGGCAATGAAACCATTTCTTCCAGTTCAGCTGTTAGGCACATTTCTTCCCTCTGCTAGAGATTCAGTTATTCTCTCTTTCTCATTCTTTCTGTTTAGTCATCACTTTGTATTATTTAGATCTAATACCCATGTATCAGGAGACCATGCACCTTTTGTCCCTTTGTTCTTGGGAACCTTGGGTTTTATCCAAGGGTTTATGGTTCCCTTCCTGTTGCAGAGATCCTCGACTTTGGCTATCCACAGAACTCGGAGACAGGCGCACTGAAAACCTTTATCACCCAGCAGGGCATCAAGAGTCAGGTATCAGATTTGTACACACAACAGACTGGGTGAAGACCAGCTTCCCTCATGAGCCTGCCCTTGACAGGAAGTGCTAGCCTGAGCCTTCTGCCATGGCTGCAGGCTTGTTTTTCCCTCTGTGGCCCTCTCATCCCAGGAGCAGCTGAGTTCAGCATTTCTCTTACCATAAATACAGCTTAAGCAATTTTCTCTGCACGGGGGGGGGGGGGGGGGGGGGGGGGAGAAGGGTGGGGGCTGCATGGAGGCTTGGTGTTCCTTAAGAGAACATAAAGCCTCTCCTTTGGGATCTAAGCCTTCTTTTCTTCCTTCTTTACTGCCTCTCCTGTTGCTTCCTGTGGGATCCCTATTGGCCCTGCCACCTCCAGCATCAGGTAAGTATTCCCTTGGCTTCCACACTTGAGTTTGCTATTTTCTCCACACCCTGCCCCATGAGTCTTATAGGGAAGGATGGGTTCCAAGATGAAGACCAGAACCAGGTGGGATGAGAATGGAGTTGGGAGAGACAGAGTGATTGAAAGGAGGGATGAACGAGACCATTGCTGCTTGTCTCTTTACACCTGTAGACAAAAGAAGAGCAGTCCCAGATCACCAGCCAAGTAACTGGGCAGATTGGCTGGCGACGAGAAGGCATCAAGTATCGCCGGAATGAACTCTTCCTGGATGTTCTGGAGAGTGTAAACCTGCTCATGTCCCCACAGGGTAAGTCTTGTTCTGAAGGCAGAGGGGGGCCCAGGCAGGATTCTGAGCCTGCCTACCTAGCTGCTTCTGTTTGTTCTGTCTCCAGGGCAGGTGCTGAGTGCTCATGTGTCCGGCCGGGTGGTGATGAAGAGCTACTTGAGTGGCATGCCTGAGTGCAAGTTTGGGATGAATGACAAAATTGTCATTGAAAAGCAGGGCAAAGGCACAGCTGATGAAACAAGCAAGAGGTACCTATGTCAGGAGAGCTGGAGGGAAAGAATGGGCAGGCGTTGGGGCATTTCTTGCGGTTTTAATGACAATAGGTGCCTTCTGAACTACCTAGTGGAATTTAAAACTCCAGAGGGTGTGTTTGGCTGGTTGTTCTCAGCATCACAAGAGAGATGGAAGGATTTTCATTAGTCTACTACCCTTAGCAAGCCCTTTTGTTTGGTCTCACCCATAATCTCTGCTCCATGCCTAAAACACCAGTCTCTCGCAGCAGGGATCTCAAAAGATGATGGTGACCTTGAAAGAGCTATCTTATCCTGAACTGTGGGACAGAGACTTCCCAAGTCAGAAAGCTGTATTTTGGCAGCTTTCCATACGCTAAGGGGCTGGGAGTGGAGTGGCATCCCAGCCTGCCACCTACAACTCCTGTACAAATGAGGAGAATGTTTTTGTTTGTGCTTGTAGTGGGAAGCAATCGATTGCCATTGATGACTGCACCTTCCACCAGTGTGTGAGACTCAGCAAGTTTGACTCTGAACGAAGTATCAGCTTCATCCCACCAGATGGAGAGTTTGAGCTCATGAGGTGCCATTGGGGTGTGGGGAGGCAATGTGTACTGCTGGCAGGTGGGAGAAAGGTGGAAAAGAGGACAAATGCTGCCATGTCAACTTTGTCTATCTCCAAAGGTATCGTACCACCAAGGACATCATCCTTCCTTTCCGGGTGATTCCACTCGTGCGGGAAGTAGGGCGCACCAAACTAGAAGTCAAGGTGGTCATCAAGTCCAACTTCAAGCCTTCACTCCTAGCCCAGAAGATTGAGGTGAGGACATGAGACTTGGGGAGGGATAACTTGTCAGTAGAAATAAAGGCAGCTCTATTGGGTCATTTAACAAAGTTCCCTGACAACTGTCATTCCTAGGTGAGAATCCCAACTCCACTGAATACAAGCGGGGTGCAGGTAATCTGCATGAAGGGGAAGGCCAAGTACAAGGCCAGCGAGAACGCCATTGTGTGGAAGTGAGTCTTTACTTCAAGGCTTTCAGCTGGGCTCAAGATAATGTAGCATACCTTACTGAATTTTAAGTGTGTGGGTTAGGGAGCAGGAGAAGTGTGCTTGCTTCGCCGGGTCCTTGGCTTGCACTGTCACCTTCATATGTGCTGTCATATGCCTGCTGGCTCGAAAAATAACTGGGTTTTTCAAGAGGCTGTAATATTTCCCACTTACCCTTTCTTGTAATATACCTGAAAGCAAGGGATAGCTCACCTATCTAAGCAGAAACTGCAGCCCTAAGAGCTACAGGAGTTAGCAGACCTAAGGTTTCATAGCAAGTGGTTATCAAAATTCTGGCCATTTTTCCTTGTCTTCTTACACACTCCTGGGTATTTCTTTGTGCTTAAAATGTACAAGACTACTCTGAAAGTGACCTAAGCACTTGTTACCCATTCCCCTTGTGTTCCCAGAATCAAGCGCATGGCTGGCATGAAGGAATCGCAAATCAGTGCAGAGATTGAGCTTCTACCCACCAATGACAAGAAGAAATGGGCTCGACCTCCCATTTCTATGAACTTTGAGGTATGGTAAAGAAAGGGCCTAACCGTTGTGGCAGGGTGTGCTGGAAAAGACCTAAGAGGTCGTCAGATAACCTCTGTTTCTTAAGAGATGACCAAACTGAAGCCTAGAAAGCATGGAAATGGTTTTAATTCCTAACTATTCTTTCTTCAGGCTCCCCCCCACCTTTTATTTTTTTCCTGTGTTGTTCCTGGAGCTTGAACTCAATGCCTGGACACTGTCCTTGAGATTTTTGCTCAAGGCTGGCACTCTATAGCACTTGAGCCACAACTGTACTTCCTGCTGTTTTGGTAGATAATTGGAGATAAAAACGTCTCATGGAAGCCGGGAGTGTGGCCTAGTGTGGCTTGCCTAGCATGCATTGAAGCCCTGGGTCCGATTCCTTAATATCACATACACAGAAAAAGCTGGAAGTGATGCTGTGACTCAGGTAGAGTGCTAGCCTTGAGAAAGCTTAAGGAGAGTACTTAGGCCCTAAGATTAAGCCCCAAGACTGCCAAAAAAGAAAAAAAAAAAATGTCTCATGGACTTTTCCTGCCTGCGCTGGCTTCAAACCACAAGTCTTAGAACTCATCCTCTTGAGTAGCTAGGATTACAAATTACAGGTGTGAGACTAGTGCTCAGACCTTCAATTCATTTAACTTTAACTGTTTGTAGAGCACTACTAGCTCATGGCCTAAAATCCTAGTTACTTAGGAAGATAAGATCTGTGTATCACAGTTCAAAGCCAGTCTGGGAAGACAACTCCATGAGACTCTTATTTGGAGAATTAACCATCAAAAAGCCAGAAGAGGAGGCATTACTCAAGTGGTAGAGATATAAAAAAAAAGAAGAAAAAGAAAAGCCACTGAGAATACTGGAGGAAGGAGGAAGAGGAGGAGGAGGAGGAGGAGGAGGAGGAAGGTGAAGAGGAAGAGGAAGAAAAGGAAAAAAAGAAGTTGCTATTCACACTGACAAATCTTTTGACTTCCTTTGGCTTGTCACAACTTTTTTTTCTTTCATGGGGCTTGAACTCTGGGCCTGGGCGCTGACCCTGAGCTCTTCAGCTCAAGGTTACCACCCTACCCCTGGAGCCACAATACCACTTCTTGTTTTCTAAAGGTTATTAATTGGAGATAAGAGTCTCATGGAATTTAGTTCCTGGGCTGTGTTTGAACCGCAATCCTCAGACCTCAACCTCCTGACTAGCTATGATTACACGCATAAGCCACTGTGCCCAGCTTCACATTTCTTTAGAAATATTTAGATTGCTTGAATGCTAGGTAGACCAGCAGGTTTCCTTTCAAATAGAACTAGTAGTTGACTGCTTTATGCATGTTAGACCACCTTATCTTTCAAGTCTATATATTGAGAAGGGTAAGTACTTCCCTAAAGTAACTCTGGCTCTTGCCACCTCCTGATTAAAGGAATTGACTTGAGTTATTGCCAAGGGGCCTGACTTCAGAGCCAAGATGATTGCTGTTCTTAAATATGCTTTCATTTACAAACATCACACCCAGCTCCCTCAGCACCTTTCAGAATCCTGGTTATTCAAACACTTGTAGGACACGAGGTAGAGAAGAACTCCAACTTGCCAGCAGAGAGCCGCTGTGAAACCCCATTCCTGACTGGCACTGTTTTCTTCACAGGTGCCATTTGCCCCTTCTGGCCTCAAGGTGCGCTACTTGAAGGTGTTTGAGCCTAAGCTGAACTACAGCGACCACGATGTCATCAAATGGGTGCGCTACATTGGCCGCAGTGGCATTTATGAAACCCGCTGCTAGCTGCCAGTAGGCAACTAGCCCAGCTCCCTACCTACTCCTTCCACAGGTCTAGCTTCCCCTGGCCACCACACATCAGTGTCTCCTCCCCCACTGCTTTGCTGCCTTCCCTTTACGCCAGCCCCTGAGTCTAGGTCTGGACCAACGACATTGAAAGTGAGACTGAAGGGCAGTACCTTAGCTTTCTGGGCAGGGTAGTTCCTGGGGCTCCTGCTCCTCCATCCATCTGTCCTGGCCATTTGCCAGGCTCTGAGTTCTGTGACCAAAGCCAGATGGAGTCGTGTCCCCCTCCCCCCCCCCATGGCCACTCCTCTGGAGTGGGAGGGTTGGCTGCCTCTCACCTTGGAGCTTCCCCAAAGGCCAGTAACAGATCCCCAGCCCTCCATCCCTTCTCTGCTTTGGGATAGTGTGAGCTTCATTTTGTACACGTGTGACTTCGTCCAGTTATGAACCCAATAAACTGTAGAACAAAGTTGGTGGTTAAGTGTTGATGCGGAGCCATAGGGGAGAGAGGACCTGGTAAGACTGCCTTTCCCATGATTTCTTTTTCTTTTTCTTTTTTGCCAGTCCCAGTGCTCAAGGCTTGAGCACTGTCCTTGGACTTTCTCAAGGCTAGGAATTGAACCCCAGTCTTTGTGCATGCTAGGCAAACACTCTATCACTAGATCACATTCCCAGCCCTCCCATGATTTCTTTTTTCTTTTTCTTTTTTTTTTTTGCCAGACCTGTGCTTGAGTTTAGGTCCTGAGCACTGTCCTTGGACTTTCCTCAAGGCTAGTAGTGTTCTACCCTGAGCCACCACACCACTTCTGACTTTTTCTAAGTATGTGGTACTAAGGAATCGAACTTGGGTCTTCGTGCATGCTAGGCAGGCACTCTACCGCTAGGCCAAACTCCCGGCCCTCCCATGATTTCTTATACTACTTGGTTGAGTAGAATTTTCTAAGTGTTTCCGAGGCCTTCTGTCTTGGGCCATACTTGGGTGTTGGTTTGGGTCTCCTGATTCTTAAGAAGAAAACAGTCTCAAGGACTAGTAACCCTACCTGTTCTCAATTACCTGAGAGTAGAGTCCTTCCTAAAGGTAGTTTTCTTTGGTACAGGTACTAGGGCTTGAACTTAGGGTACTTACTCTTGATTTCCTCACATCTCCCAAAAGGCTGGCCCCAAGTGACCTGAACCATGTCCCCAGTTCTGGCTTTTTGCTGGCTAAGTAGATAAGAGCCTCGGATTTACCTGCCTGGGCTAGCTGACCTCCATCCTCAGAGCTCAGCCCCCGCAGTAGCTAGGACTATAGATGTGAGCCACTAGCACCCAACTTTTCTTTTTCATTTCATTCAGGGGCTCATTGCTTAACCCAGAATTAGCTTGTGATGAAGATCTTTCTGCTTCCGTCTTCTGCGTGCTAAGACTGCTTTGATTGTAAGCATGTACCTCATCTCTTAGGCATTTTTTTTTTTAAATTCCAGTCCTGGGGCTTGAATTCAGGGCCTAGGCACTGTCCTTGGGCCTTCTCAAGGCTAGTGCTCTACCACTTGATCCACAGCACCACTTCTGGCTTTTTTTTCTATGTATGTGGTTCCTAGGAGTCAAACCCAGGGCTTCATGCATGCTAGGCAAACACTTTATCACTAGGCCACACTCCCAGCCCCTAGGGAGTTTTCTACTTGGCACAAAACAAACAAGGTTTGATTTGGTTTTATAGACATCCAGACATGCCACTTCTAGTGGATACTTAAATATCCCCAGAGAAAAGTATGGTAAATTAATTACTAAGGGGAGTATCCAGAGGTAGAGTGGGGTGCTGGGACAGGAAAAAGGTTTGCACCAGGCACTGAAATCTCACACTCAGGAATCCTAGCTATTCAAAAGGCTCAGTGCTAAGTCTGAGACTCATCTCCATTTAACCATCCAAAAGCCATGGGTGGGAGTATGGTTCTTATGGCATACTGCCAGCTATTGGGTAGAAAAAGCTAAGCAAGACTGCCAGGGCCCTGCGTTCAAGCCCCAGTGAGGAGGAATGGTCTTGCCAGGCTCACACCTATAATCCTAGCTACTCGGGAGTCTGAGATCCTGAATCTCAGCCAGCCAGCCAGGAAAGTTCATAGACTTACCTTGAATTAACCAGCAGAAAGCTGGGAGTGAAGCTGTAGTAGAAAGCTGGAAGTAGAGCACTATCCTTAAGCATAAAAAGATCAGGTAGGGTTCCTAGGCCCTGACTTTAAACCCCATGACTGGCATACACATAAGATTTTTAAAAAACAACAAAACAACAGTTGTGAATGTGACTTAATGACAGTGCTTGCCTAGCATGCATGAAGCCCTGGGTTCAGTTCCTCAGTACCACATAAACAGAAAAGGCTGGAAGTGGTACTGTGGCTCAAGTGGTAGAGTGGTATCCTTGAGCAAAAGAAGTTTAAGGACAGTGCCAAGGCCCTGAGTTCAAGCCCAGGGACTGGTAAAAAAAAAAAAAAAAAAAAAGCCATATTTGCTTTCCTTTGGTTTCAGCTAATTAGGGCTGGTGCTCTGCCACGTAAGCCATGCATGCAGTCTGGGATTTTGCTGATTAGTTGGACTTGCCCAAGATAGCTTGAAACCTCCATCTGTCTCCTGTGAGACTAGAATTACCATTGTGAGCCACCAACATCATGCTAGTGTTTTTTTGTTTTTTGGTTTTTTTTTTTTTGCCAGTCCTGGGCTTGAGCTCAGGGCCTGAGCACTGTCCTTGGACTTTCTCAAGGCTAGAGCTCTACCACTTGAGCCTCAGCACCACTTCTGGCTTTTTTTTCTATGTATGTGGTGCCGAGGAATCGAACCCGGGTCTTCGTGCATGCTAGGCAAGCACTTTAACCACTAGGCCAAACTCCCGGCCCCATGCTAGTGTTTTGTTTTGTTGGTCATAGGGCTTGAACTCTGGGCCTGGGCGCTGTCCCTGAGCTCTTTAGCTCAAGGCTACCACCCTACCCCTTGAGCCACAGTCCCACTTCCTGTTTTCTAGAGGTTAATTGGAGATAAGAGTCTCATGGACTTTAGTGCCCTGGCTGACTTTGAACCTTGATCCTCAAATCTCAGCCTCCTGAGTAGCTAGGATTACAGGAATGAGCCAGCATTCCTGGCTCGTGCTAAGTCTTTTGTTTTTGTACCAGGTCATTTTGTGCCAGGGCAGGCTTTGAATCTTAATCCTCAGATCTCAGCCTCCTGAGTAGCTAGTATTATACGCATGAGCCACTGTGCTCAACTTTATGCTAGTTTTTTTTTAATTAAAGAATTTATTAACATTGATTTTTACATCATATTTCAAATGACATGTTTAACAAACAAGTATTCAAGAAGGGAATCTCTGTATACAATCACTGGCACTTAGGTTTTAGAACATAAAATTAGGCTGAGGGTTTGTATGTCATAGATACATATTACTCTATGTAATAAAACATGTCAATAGTCATAAATTTTATGTCTATGTAGTTGTGTTTATATTTCCAATAAATGCTAGTTTTTTAATTAAAAAATACTAGAGAAATTTTATAAATGGAAGTACACTTCAGTGAATCAACATGTTCAACCACTCGAGTTTCAGTATTATTAACTCAGAGCCAATTAATTTATATCACACCCAGTGTGTTCATGTACCTTACATATCCAAACACTTTCCACAATTTGTTTATGAATCCACACAGATTTCATTGTGATCGGTTAATGCATCTTAAGTATAACCTGTAGATTTCCCCCTCCACCACCACTTCTTACACTTTTGTTGAAGACACCTGACTTCACAATTTTCCTGTTGCACACACCCCTCCCCCACGATGACTTAACATGTTGCTGTTTCATCCACAATTCCTACGAAATGGTTATTAGATCTGGAGAGAGGTTCGATGTTGGGACCGGTTCCTCATTGTGGCAATGCTTAATGCCAGTGGATGAATAAAGCAGGCAGAAGGATCGTGAGTTTCAGGGGATGTAGGTGTCAATTTTAGAACGGAGTTGCAAGATCTTTCGCCTTAAGCATTCGGTGAAGGCAATCGGTTGGGGGCTCCTTACGCCCATCAGTGTGTACGCCTGCTTTGGGTGTAGATAGAGAATTACCAGCGAGTTGGGGCCCTAACGACAGCGAGAACTGATGGCACAGTTCTCAGTGGCTGGCTGGCTGCAGTGCCAGGAACCGCGAAGAGCGCTGGGCTACGGTTGTGAGCCAGGCTGAAACGAAGTGGGCTCAGAGGCGGACGCAGAAGACGGAGGCCCACGCGAGGGTGCAGGGGCTGGGGTGAGTCAGCACAGCTCCCCGAGGCCTCCGAATTGACCGCTAGGCGTGTCGGGCGGGCGCACCTCCGGGAAGGCCTGAACGCTACCAAACTGCTACGTCAGCTTCGGAGTAGGGAGGCTCCCGGACCACCCTTGCCCAGCTGGACAAGCCTTGCCTGCCCCGCCCCTCCCGGCTCCGGAGCTCCACCTCCGGAAGCAGCGAGTACTGCACGTGTGGCTAACCTTCCACCCAGTTCGCCACGCAGGCGCAAGAGGGAGCAACTCGGGCTGGACTCCGAGCTGCGCGTGCGCAAGGTTTCTCCATTCTCCTTCGCCACGCCCTCGGGCTTCGAGCACTCTGCTCCTGTCTTACGTCACCGTTACGCATGCGCTTTGGGAGCAGGGGCGCGTTTTCGGAGGAAAGACAGGGGGCGGCCTTAATCCGAGATCTCACGGCGTCTGCGCCGACGAGGTCCGGGCTGGAACATGGCGACTTGCGCCGAAATCCTGCGGAGCGAGTTCCCCGAAATTGACGGACAGGTCTTCGACTACGTGACTGGTGAGCCAAACCGAATTAACGTGTTAGGGAGGCCAAAGCGATGGCGAGGGGAAAGTCTAAGGATTGGTGCAGCCAGGTCTCCCCTCTGTGTGACCTCTCGTCCCGAGGGCCGGTCACGGCTGGAGCCCCGGTTGGGGCGTCCGGGCTCTGAAACTGCTTGTTTGTCCACCTTACCCGGTATCTTCCCCGCCCTGCCGCGCCCCGCCAGGCGTCTTGCACAGCGGCAGCGCGGACTTCGAGTCTGTGGATGACCTGGTGGAAGCTGTGGGGGAACTGTTGCAAGAGGTGTCTGGGGACAGCAAAGATGACGCGGGCATCCGAGCCGTGTGCCAGCGCATGTACAACACTCTGCGCCTGTGAGTGCTCCGGTGTGAGACTGAGGGAGGCGAAGGGGGGCGAACGGCCCGGAGACAAGCTAGGAGGGACGGGCCGACACGTCTGATGGACGTAGACCTCTTCTTCCACTCCTAACTGCCTTCTATCCCCACCCGTTTAGGGCTGAGCCACCGAGCCAGGGAAACAGCCAGGTGCTTTTGGACGCCCCCATTCAGTTGTCTAAGATAACAGAAAACTACGGTGAGAGGAGACAGAACTAACTGACTTTTGCCTCCACTGCCCCTCTGCATCTCGGGACAAGTGTAGGAGCTAGTTGACATGTTTATGAGGGCAAGAGGAGCCTGTGATGAAAAGAGTAGAGTTGGAGGATTCTCCAAGCTTTGGGGTATGGGATGGAAGAGCTTGGGCATTGGAGCTGGGTAAACTTTGTTTCATTCCTCACTCTTGTAACTTTCTAACCAACAGCATGATTTTGTAGGAGTTTAAGTGTTTTAACATCTATGCCTTTGTGAGAGGGTTTTTTTTGTTGTTGTTTTTGTTTTTTCTTTTTTCTTTTTTTTTTTTTTTTGCCAGTTGGGAGGCTTGAATTCAGGGCCTGAGCACTATTCCTGAGCCTCTCTGTGCTCAAGGCTAGCTCTATGCCATTTGAGCCAAAGCAATACTTCTAACCTTTTCTGTTTATGTGGTGCTTCATATAGGCTAAGCAAGCACTCTACCACTAAGCCACATTCCCATCCCTGAGAGTTTAATTTTTAAGTCAAAGACAATACTCCCAGGATTATAACAACTTTCTTGAAAATTTTGTGTCTATAACTGGTTCTTATTGGTTACTCAAAATATTAGTTTCCCTTCCCTCAGGGAGAAGGTGACTGCTTTTCTTCTCGCTTACAGACTGTGACACCAAACTTCCAGGACTGCTAAAGAGAGAACAGTCCTCGGTGAGGAGCAGAAAGCCTGGGGGCTGTGACTGTGATGGGTGTGGGAGTTGACTGTAAATGTTGGAGTATCTTTGGGGAGGGATTTATGATCATGTCTTTCCTTGAATCTTTGAGTCTGGTCATCCTGGGTAAGTTGTGAGGAGTTAAAGTGCTCTCTCTCTCTCGGGACTCCTTCCCATGCCTGTACCTCAGGTAAAGTGGTTATGTTTGGAATTCACTTAGACAGTGAATGCAAAGAAGTTAGAGAAGGCTGAGGCTCGACTGAAGGCAAAACAGGAGAAACGATCCGAGAAGGACACATTGAAGACCAGCAGCCCTCTGTGAGTTTGGAAAGAATGGCTTAGGAGACAGAACTGTCTGCTGGGCCCAGAGAGTGGAATCCCTAAAATCCACCCATTTTTCCCCTTTAATAGAGTCTTGGAAGAGGCATCAGCTAGCCAGGCAGGCAGCAGAAAGGAGAATCGGTTGGAATCATCTGGCAAGAACAAGTCCTATGATGTGCGGATTGAGAACTTTGATGTATCTTTTGGTGATAGGTGAGAAAATGGTGGGGAGGGTCAGGCAGAGGTGTCGTGGGCATGATTTTTCTTTTTCCAATTAAGGGAGAATCTGGATCGCTGAAAGGAAGCTAAATCAATGTTAGGAGCTATTGTGAAATTGCCACAAGCCTTTTTCTAAAGCATCTTTGCTTTCCTTTCTGTCTCTGCAGAGTACTGCTGGCTGGAGCAGATGTGAACCTGGCGTGGGGCCGCCGCTATGGGCTGGTAGGACGGAATGGGCTGGGGAAGACCACGCTACTGAAGATGCTGGCCACCCGGAGCCTGCGGGTTCCAGCCCACATTTCCCTGCTGCATGTAGAGCAGGAGGTTGCTGGAGACGACACCCCAGCCCTGCAGAGTGTGCTGGAGAGCGATAGCATGAGAGAGGACCTGCTGCGGCGGGAGAGGGAGCTCAGCAGCCAGATTGCTGCTGGCAGGTAGGGGTTCTCGACTGGGGAGTACCAAGCAGTACAATTGATATGAAAGTCCTTGGGACCATTAGAGCTTGGAACTGGGTTCTGTGGGACTCCAAAGCCCTCATTCTTCACACAACATCCATTGCTTTCACTGTTTCAAGTGCCTCTTTTCTGTACTCTGTTCTTATCCTAACAACAAGGGAACCAGTGACCTGCTTTCCACCTGCATAGATACAAAACATCTTCCTCCTAGACTGTCCCAACTTAAGGCTGGTTGCTTTCTCTCTCCAGGGCAGAGGGCTCCGAAGCTGCACAGCTGGCAGAAATCTATGCCAAACTGGAAGAGATTGAGGCTGACAAGGCACCTGCGAGGTATTTAAAAGGTCCCTTTCCTCCATCGCATTTCATTTTCTCTCTTCTGAACTATTCTAACTGGATTCTTCAATCTCTTCATTCCTAGGGCATCAGTCATTCTTGCTGGGCTTGGCTTTACACCAAAAATGCAGCAGCAGCCTACCAGGTGAGTGAGTCTTGGCATTCTCATTGGCCTTAAACACTGTTGCCTCTGCCCCTGCTTGCCCTGATACATGCCCACCCCTGCATTTCTGTCTGTCTGTAGGGAGTTCTCAGGTGGCTGGAGGATGAGACTGGCTCTGGCCCGAGCCCTGTTTGCTAGGTGAGTCTCATGGCGCTGTATCTGGGGCCTTTTGGGTAATGGGCTTTGGCTTTGTGCACGTGACAGTAAGCCACCGACCTGAAACCTCACACTACATTCCTCTTTCTCATAGGCCAGATCTCCTGCTTTTAGATGGTGAGTTTGAAACAGTGCACCCTGACTTGGGAGGAGCGGAATTCCTAATTCTCTAGGCCTTTGATCCCAAGTATGTGCTCCCCAACTTTCTCTCCAGAACCTACAAACATGCTGGATGTAAGGGCTATTTTGTGGCTGGAGAATTACCTGCAGGTGAGTTTGGGGAGAAGCTGTGGAGTAGGTTCTAGGAAAGTCTACCTCCGTGACATTTGGGGGCCCAGGAGTTGATTGCCCTCTCAAACGAGCCTGGTCTCCTGTGACTCCACAGACGTGGCCCTCCACAATCTTAGTTGTCTCTCATGACCGCAACTTCTTGAATGCCATCGCCACAGACATCATCCACTTGCACAGCCAGCGGCTAGATGGCTACCGGGGAGACTTTGAGACCTTCATCAAGAGCAAGCAGGAGCGCTTGCTCAACCAGCAGCGGGAATATGAGGCACAGCAGCAGTATCGCCAGCACATCCAGGTATGGGGAGAGTCAAGGATGAGAGTTGCATCCTGTGGGCTGTCAAACAGGGGTAGGGAGAGCTTGACCAGGGCCTCCTCTTCCTCCTCCTCCTCCTCCTCCAGGTTTTCATTGACCGGTTTCGTTACAATGCCAACAGGGCCTCTCAAGTACAGAGTAAACTCAAGATGCTGGAGAAGCTGTGAGTACATGGCCTTGGCCCCGACCTGCTCCCTTTATCTTCTTCCCTCGTTTTGCAAGCTACTGTTTGCCCTTCCAGAATGGGAGGGAGCCTGGCATCCTCCTCTGGTTTCCTCCCCTGTAGGAAAGGGGAAGAAGTGGGGAAGGTTACTCTTGGAGGGTTAATTTGGCCTAGGCCTAGACAACTACTTACTCTTTTTTGGGGTGGGGTGGGAGGGGTTGCGCAGTACTGGGGCTTGAACTCAGGGTCTGGGTACTGCCCTCGGAAAATTTTTGCTCGAGGTTAGCACTCTATCATTTGAACCACAGTGCCACTTCTGACTTTTTCTGTATATGTGGAATTGAACCCAGGACTTCATGCATAGTAGGTGAGCACTTTGCCATGAGGCTATGCTTCCAGCACTCCCCTCCCCTTTTTTTTGGTCACTGGGCTTGAACTTGGGCCTGCGGGCTGACATTGATCTCTTCAGCTCAAGGCCAGTGCTCTATGACTTTGAGCCACACCACCACGTCTGGTGATTAATTGGAGACAAGAGTCTCAAGGACTTTCATGCCCATCTGGACCCTCAGGTCTAGGATCAGAGGCGTGAGCCACTGCTGCCTGCCTGGCTTTTATCTTAAAAACAGAATCATTTAGCATCTTTGATGTCTAGCATTTTTTCAGGTTCATCCAAGTTGTAGCATGCATCGGCATCAATACTTCATTTGTTTCTTGTGCTGAATAACAGTCTGTTGTCATTTTATAGCATTTTGTATATTAATCATCTAGTAATGGACATTATGTTATTTTCCATTTTGATTTATGGTAATATGTTGCTGTGAGCCTTTATAAATGTAAGAGTTTTTGTTTCAAATGAGTACATACCTAGGAGTTGCTGGCTTACATAGTAATCTCTGTTCGACTTTTTTGAACATCCGCCAGGTTTTTTGTTCCTTGCTTCTTTGAGTCAGTCTTCCTTGGGAACGCAGCCTCCTGCCTCTGCACTTGGGATTGTAGGCAGTACCACCCTGCCTGTCAGACCGCTCTGTTGCTTGTTTGGTTTTTCTGTTTTGCTTTTTTGGGTTCCTTACTTTCCTTCTTCTCACCTTCTCTTTTCTTTTTCCCTTCTTTCTTTTCCCTTCTCTCCCTCCTCTCCTATCTTCTTCCTTTCTTTTCCCTTTCTCATTTCTCCCCTCTCCTTTCCTCTTCTTTTCTCCTCTCCTCTTCCCTTTCCCTCTCACAAGCTAGTCTCAGATTTTAAATTTTCCTGCCAAGTGCTAATGTTACAGGCTTATGTACCTTCTGCTCCTGACATTTATTTTTTAATTTTATCTGTCCCGATAGGTATAAGGTAATACTGTGGTCTTGCTTTCTATTTCTTTTGTTGGACCTGGGGCTTGAACTCAGGGCCTAAGCACTGTCCTTGGGCTTTGTCAGGACTAACACTCTACCACTTGAGCTCACCTCTTGCAGCTTTTTCTGTGTGTATGATACTGAGGAATCAAACCTGGGTCTTTGTGCATGCTAGGCAAACACTCTATCATTAAGCCATGTTCCCAGCCTTAAAGCAACCTTTCTAAAAGTTTGGGAGGGAAATTAGATTGGTAAGGCTTAAAAACTTTATGACATAAAAAATAAATAAATAAAAACTTTATGACATGAGGCTAGGGCGGTGGCTCACGCTGTAATCCTAGCTACTCAGGAGGCTGAGATCTGAGGATCAAGGTTCAAAGACAGCCCGGGCACAAAAGGACCCGAGGCTCTATTTCCAATTAACCTTTAGAAAACTAGACATGGGGTTTGGCTCAAGGGTAGGGACAACACCCAGGCCCAGGAATAGGATGGTAGCCTTGAGCTAAAAATAAAAAGCTCAGGGACAGTGCCCAGGCTGAGTTCAAGCCCCCGGCCCATAAAAACAAAAGCCATCTTTTGTTTATAAATTTGGATTTTTTTGTTGTTTTGAGATAGGGTCGTACTATAAAACCCTTAGGCTTGCCTCAACCTTCTATGTATCCCATAGAGAGAAATAATGATCCTGTTGCCTCAGCTTCAGTTGTATTTATTTGTATTTTGCCAGCCCTGGGGCTGGCTGCTAAGAATTTAACTCAAGTCCTAAGCAAGGCCTCTACTTCTGAGCCATACCTCTACCCATAATGAAATTATTTTTCAGTGGGGCGTGGTAGCATAGAGCTGTAATCTCTATTACAGGTTGCGGCTTAGGCTCCATAGTAGTTTCCATGCAAACATAGGTTGCATAATGCGACCCTCTCTTAGGCCGGAAGTTCAGCCTAGTGGTGGAGTGCTTGCCTAGCATGCATGGAGACCCGGGTTTGATTCCACAGAACCACATACATAGAAAAAAGCTGGAAGGGGCCGGGAGTTTGGCCTAGTGGTAGAGTGCTTGCCTAGCATGCATGAAGACCCGGGTTCAATTCCTCGGTACCACATACATTGAAAAAAGCTGGAAGTGGTGCTGAGGCTCAAGTGGTAGAGTGCTAAGCCTTGAGAAAGTCCAAGGACAGTGCTCAGGCCCTGAGCTGAAGCCCAGGACTGGCAAAAAGCAACAACATGCCTGTAATCCTAGCTACTCCAGAGACTGACATCTGAGGATCATGGTTCAAAGCCAGCCCACCAGGAAAGTCTGTGAGACTCTGATCTCCAGTTAGCCACCAAAAAACCAGAAGTAGCACTGTGGCTCAAAGTAGTAGAGTACTAGCCTTGAGCAAAAAGAGCTAAGAGATAATACCCAGGTGCTGAGTTCAAGCCCATGACAAAAAAAAAAAAATCAATGGGCCAGGAATTCGGCCTAGTGGTAGAATGCTTGCCTAGCATGAACAAAGTCCTGGGTTCAACTCCTCGGTACTACATACATAGAAAAGCCAAAAGTGGTGCTGTGGCTCAAGTGGTAGAGCTTTCACCTTGAGAAAGCCCAAGGACAGTGCTCAGGCCCTGAGTTCAGTCCCCAGTATTGGCAAGCAAGCAAGCAAGCAAATAAATAAATGAATAAATAAATAAATAAATAAAGTTACTCAGGAGACTGAGACCTGAGCAAATCTGAGCAAGAAAGTCCATGAGAGGGCCCAGATTTGGCCTACTGGTAGAGTGCTTGCTTAGCATGCACAAAGACCCCAGTTAGATTCCTCAGTACCACATACACAGAAAAAGCCAGAAGTGGTGCTGAGGGTTAAGTGGTAGAGCTCTAGCCTTGAGAAAATCCCAAGGACAGTGCGCAGGTCCTGAGCTCAAGCCCAGGACTGGCCAAAAAAAAAAAACAAAAGAAAGAAAGAAAGAAAGTAAGTCCATGAGATTCTTATATAGAAGTAACCAGCTGAAAGCAAAATGTAGTAGACTACCAACCTTGAGTGAGAAAGCTAAGGAAGACAGGTGGTTCTGAGTTCAAACCCCAGCACTGGCATCAAAAAGAAAAAAAGAAATTACAGGTGCCAGTGTTTCTCCTCTATAACCCCAGTTACTTAAGAAGCTGGGATCTGAGGATCAAATTTCAGAGCCAACCCTGCAGACACACTGGACAGTCTCTGTTACTCAGCAACAA
Organism: Megascapheus bottae; assembly: GCF_031878675.1. Taxonomy (NCBI): domain Eukaryota; kingdom Metazoa; phylum Chordata; class Mammalia; order Rodentia; family Geomyidae; genus Megascapheus; species Megascapheus bottae. Next base: position 43,281,821 of record NC_143509.1, read on the forward strand.
GCTGGAACTGTTAGGACTGAGGGATAGCTCAGTTCCACTTACCACTTGATACAGTGCCACTCGTGAGTAAAAAAGTTGGGCAAGGAAGGGCCAAGAGTGTGACCTACTGATAGGAGTGTTTACCTAGCATGCACAAAGCCCTGGATTCTATTCCTTGGTACCACGTGCACAATAAAACCCAGAAGTAATGCTGTGGCTCAAGTGGTAAAGTTCTAGCCTTAAGAAAGTTCAGGGGGCCGGGAGTTTGGCCTAGTGGTTAAAGTGCTTGCCTAGCATGCACGAAGACCTGGGTTCGATTCCTTGGTACCACATACATAGCAAAAAGCCGGAAGTGGTGCTGAGGCTCAAGTGGTAGAGCTCTAGCCTTGAGAAAGTCCAAGGACAGTGCTCAGGCCCTGAGCTCAAGCCCAGGACTGGCAAAAAAAAAAAAAAAAAAAAAAAAAAGAAAGTTCAAGGATAGTGCCAAGGCCTTGAGTTCAAGCCCCAGGACTGGCAGACAGACAGACAGACAGATTGAGCAAGAATGTGAGACCTGGGAACCAGGTTGGGGTGGCTTATGCCTATATTCCTAGCTATTCAGGAGGCTGAGATTTGAAAATCATGGCTCATAGCCAGCCCAGACACAAAAGTCCATGAGATTCTTATTTCCAATTAACCACCAGAAAACTGAAAGTGGTGCTGTGGCTTAAAATGGTAGAGCACTATTGAGCTGAAGAGCCTAGGGACAGTGCCTAGGTCTTGAGTTCAAGCCCCATGACTGACCAAAAGAAAAAAAAAAGAATGTGAGAACTGAGGTTAGGAATGTGGCTTAGTGGTAGAGTGCAGGAAGCCCTGGGTTTGATTCCTCCAGACCCCATAGGCAGAAAAAGCTGGAAATGGCACTGTGGGTCAAGAGGCAGAGCACTAACCTTGAACAAAGTGTCCAAGGACAGTGCCCAGGCCCTGAGTTCAAACCCCAGGACTGGCATAAAAAAGAAAAGAATGTGAGAATCTGAGTTCAAGCTTCAGTATCAGCACACACACACACACAATTTAAGACATGAAACCCAGTGCATCCTGTCTTCTTATCTCTCCCCTCAGACCTGAGCTGAAGCCTGTGGACAAAGAATCTGAGGTTGTGATGAAGTGAGTACTAAGCCAGAGGGCAGGTAGGGAGCCTCTTTTTTTTCTGACCAACCCTGGCATGCTCCTCACTTGGACCTCTTACAGGTTCCCCGATGGGTTTGAGAAGTTCTCACCGCCAATTCTGCAGCTAGATGAAGTGGATTTCTACTACGATCCTAAACACGTCATCTTCAGTCATCTGTCTGTCTCTGCTGACCTTGAGTCTCGGATATGTGTGGTATGGTTACTGTTTCTCTCTTAACTGTGTGCTAGGAGTCTTCCACTCCAACCAGTGTGGATTGGACCCAAGCCTGAGGACATGGAGGGAGGAGGTACACAGGCATCTATGTGCTGCTCCTACCCCAGTGCTCTAGCCTCACAGGGCTGCCCTTGGGAATGCAAACACTGGCATTCAGCATTTTATGAGGACTTAGAATATTTTACCTTAGTGAACTCTGTTCTGAGTTATCTCAACAATGAAACATTGAAGTAAGAGCACAAGTTTCAAGGTCAATGTTTAGGTTTAGATCCTATCTGCAGGATTGTCTAACTTGGTACCGGTGGTTTCCTTTTCTAATAAAGAATGGTAATACCTCCCTCACTTGGTTATGGGACAAGTAAATTCTGAACACTTAGGAAGTACTCACTTATTGTTACCTTTATGGTATTTTTGTTTGCTTGCTTTTTTTGTCTGTCATGGGGCTTCAGCTTGGGGCCTGCACACTGTCCTGAGCTCTTTTTTTGCTAAAGGCTAGTGCTCTACCACTTTGAGCCATAGTTCCACTTCTGGTTTTCTGGTGGTTAATTGGAGATAAGTCTCATGGACTTTTTTGCCTCAATTGGCTTCAAACTGTAATCATCAGATCTCAGCCTTTCTGAGTTGTTAGAGTTGCAGGTGTGAGCCACCAGCCTATGGCCCTTTTTGTTTTTCTTCACCAGTCAATGTATTCTTCCTTTCTTTTTATTTATTTTGTGTGTGTTTATGAGTGTTTGGACTAGGGCTTGAACTTGGCCCAGGGCACTGTCTCTTACCTTTTTTGTTCAAGGCTAGCAAGTAGAACCTAGCAAGAAGAGCCACAGCTCTTCTTTGGGCTTTTTGGTGGTTAATTTCAGTTGAGTCTCAGACTCCTGCCAGGGCTGACTTGCAAGCATGGTTCTCAGACCGCAGCCTGGTGAGTAGCTAGGATTACAGTTATACTAGACTCTTCTAGGCAGATTTTCTTCTTTGCTTAGGAGTTGTCAAGACACCTGGGACCCCTATCTCCTCTCCTTCCCTCCATTGTTCCACACATTTGTACACACTCATTAACACGCTCATGCTTCTTATAGGTTGGGGAGAATGGGGCTGGGAAGTCTACCATGTTAAAGCTGCTTATGGGGGACCTGGCACCTGTCAGAGGCATCAGACACGCCCACAGGTAAGGTGCCCCACCAAGCACACTCACACATCCTGACTCACACCACCTACAGTGAGGAATGTAGACTCTCAGACTCAGTGCCTTCTAACCGCATCTTTGCATGTAGGAATCTGAAGATTGGCTATTTCAGCCAACACCACGTAGAGCAGCTGGACCTGAACGTCAGTGCTGTAGAACTGCTTGCACGCAAGTTTCCCGGTGCGTCAGGGATTTGGGTTGAAGCAGGAGGGCTGAGGATGACCCCTGCAGCCAGTCGGGTCTTGGGTTGGTATGGAGCAGCCTGCCCCAATCTAGTGGTGAGGACATGAGCATTTGGAGGAAGGGCTGCAGAAAAGGGAGGGAGTTGGACCAAGATCTCATCTAATTTTCGGGCTTTTCCAGGGCGGCCTGAGGAGGAGTATCGCCACCAGCTGGGTCGCTACGGAGTCTCTGGAGAACTGGCCATGCGCCCTGTTGCCAGCTTGTCTGGAGGCCAGAAGAGCCGTGTAGCCTTTGCACAGATGACCATGCCTTGGTGAGTCCTCGATTCCCAGAGTTCTTGCCCTTCCATTTCCCCTTCTTGCCCTCTAGATCCCATAACTGCCAACCTGCCTATGTTCTGCCTTCCAGCCCCAATTTCTATATCCTGGATGAACCCACAAACCATCTGGACATGGAGACAATTGAAGCTCTGGGTCGCGCTCTGAACAATTTCAAGGTGAGTTGGCCTTTGCACTGCTCATGGTGGGCCCAGGCACTCCTGGTACTCCTGCACACTGGAGCTCTCCTGTCTTACAGGGTGGCGTGATTCTCGTGTCCCATGATGAACGCTTTATCCGGCTGGTGTGCAAGGAGCTGTGGGTGTGTGAAGGAGGCGGCGTCACCCGGGTGGAAGGGGGATTTGACCAGTACCGTGCCCTTCTCCAGGAACAGTTCCGCCGAGAGGGCTTCCTCTAGGGCCGCCAGGTTAATGAGGACTGTGCCCAGGACATGGACTGGTCTGCAGACCCCTGGGCCCACCGCATAGGCAAATGACTCCAGGCCATGGACTTCCCCTACTTGGGGACAGCCTTATTCCCACATCTCTTCCTGTCAACTGGAGCAGTCCTCTACACACTGTGGGAGCCCCATCTAAGGGTCTATGAGGACTGTGTCCCAGGGGAAGGGGCTGGGGGGTGCCTTCCCTCTGGAGTTGTAAATTCCCTCCACTGCCCCATCTAACTGGGCCCCATGTGGCTGCTATGTAAATTAAATCTTCCCTGCATCTTCCTGGCTACATCTCTGATCTTCCCTGAGCAGGGAAGCCGACTGTTGAGGGTCAGGGGCTCTGGGATGGGCATTTTCCTGTGATGCTTGTGTCCTTTACAAGTGGAGGAGCTTTGCCCCTGGGAGGAGACATCCTCAAGGCTGCTAAGATCTCCAGGTCATTTCTCTGTGAATTAAGGTGAGCTGGGGAGTGGGAATACGGAGGTGATTTATTTCCTAGCCAGAGTTCCAGCCCAGCTGATGGGCATTGGGCTTTATCTGTCAGCCCCAATACTTTGGATGTTGACCTGCTTCTGGAATGTGGCCTCACATGGAGTATACCCAACTGCTTTCTCTGGGTCAAGGAGGAATTTGACGGATCTCCACGCTCCCCTGCTTCTTTCATGTGGACCCTCAGAACTCAAGAGAAGCCATCTCTCTCCCCATTTTGCTTGAGTGCTTTTGTGTTGTTTTTCCTGAAGCCATGTAATTCTCCCAGAGGTGGAGAATTAAGCACAGAATCTAATGGGAAGAAATAGGCATTTTGTTTTCAGACTAAGCAATCTTTTTTTTTTTTGCCAGTCCTGAGCTTGAGCTCAGGGCCTGAGCACTGTCCTTGGACTTTCTCAACACTAGAGCTCTACCACTTGAGCCTCAGGCACCACTTCTGGCTTTTTTCTATGTATGTGGTACCAAGGAATCAAACCTGGGTCTTTGTGTATGCTAGGCAAACACTCTACCACTAGGCCCAAACTAAGCAATCTTAAAGAGGGGAAATGAAGTGCAATTGCATGTGCTTGAAGTCCCAGCTGTTTGGAAAACTGAGGCAGAAAGGTCATTTAGCTCCAGGAGTTCTAGAATAAGCCTTGGCCGCAGAGTAAGACCATGCCTCTTTTCAAAAAGAAGGAGGTGCATGTCACTGATCAAAAGCAGTAAGAATTTACCCTCTTGGTTCTCACCTTCCCTACCCCCCACCCCCAGCCATGGGGCTTGAACTCTGGGCCTGGGTGGTGTCCCTGAGCTCTTCAGCTCGAGGCCAGCACTCTACCACTTTGGACCACAGCACTACTTCCAGTTTTTCTGGTGGTTAATTGGACATAAGAGTCTCTTGGAGGGCCGGGAGTTTGGCCTTGTGGTTAAAGTGCTTGCCTAGCATGCATGAAGACCCGGGTTCGATTCCTTGGTACCACATACATAGAAAAAAAAAGCCGGAAGTGGTGCTGAGGCTCAAGTGGTAGAGCTCTAGCCTTGAGAAAGTCCAAGGACATTGCTCAGGCCCTGAGCTCAAGCCCAGGACTGGCAAAAAAAAAAAAAAAAAAAAAAAAAAAAAGAGTCTCTTGGAGTTTAGGCTCATTTATAAATGTTCTTTCTCAAGGATTTAGCTGCTGTATATGATTGGTAGGGGAAAGATATTAAGATGGAGACCTACTTTGTTGTCAGTAACAGCAAAGAAACTAGAATCAACAGAATGAACTTGGTACCTGTTTGGAAATTCTAGTCATAAAAAAGCTCAATCCAGCCAGGGGTGGGGGTGGCTCGCACCTGTAATCCTAGCTACTCAGGAGGCTGAGATCTGAGGATCAAGGTTCAAAGCCAGCCTGGGCACAAAAGGACCTGAGACTCTTTAATTAACCTCTAAAAAATGGGAAGTGTAGGTTGGCTCAAAGGTAGGGTGGTAGCCTTGAGCTAAAGAGCTCAGGGACAATGCCCAGGCCCATGGGTAGGGTGGTAGCTTTGAGCTGAAGAGCTCAGGAATCAGCACCCAGGCCGAGTTCAAGCCCCATGACCCACAAAAAATAAGTGCACAACCAAGAGGCAGTTTTGCCTAGTGGTAAGTGCTTGCCCAGCATGCATGAAGCCCTGGGTTCAATTCCCTGGTACCACATACATAAAAAAAAGCTGGAAATGGTGTTGTGGCTCAAGTGGCCTTTCTCTAGCCTTGAGAAAGCCTAAGGACAGCAATCAGACCCTGAGTTCAAGCCCAGGGACTGGCCAAAAAAAAACAAAAAACACCAAGAAACTGAGCTGCTCTCTATATTGTGGTATATAAAAAGCTGGTAGAGAGACTTGTCTGGGCATAAAATTGTGTTTAGCTAGCTTTCCATTACTCTGACAAAATACTCTCAAAATTAGTCCTTAAACAAGGACAGATTTATTTGCATTCATGGTTTCACAGGTTCCATTCCATAGTAACTTGGTTCCATTGCTTGTGGGCTCTGGTAAGGGAGAACCAAATGACGAGGGCATATATAAAGATCCTAAACTCCCCTCAAAACCTTGAAGTCCATCCTATTTCAAGTTTCTGTGACCTGCCAGTACATGAAGCGAGAGCCCCACCTCTGAACATTGTCAAAGTTGGGATCACCCCAGCCCCTACATGTCGTGGGCCAGTACAGGAGAGCCTGCTTGTAGGAACACAGGAGACTGCCTCGAATCCACTAGATTATATGAAGTGAGGCACTGTAATGATACGAATAGGTCATGCCCAGTCAGTAATTCTAGGTTTCTATTTCCTTTATGTTAAATCAGTGAATAGTTAGGCTGCACTATACATAGAAAGAGCTTTGAAACCCTAAATTAGAGTAAATAATTCTCCACCCTGTGGCATTTTTAACACTGAGAAAGGCTATCACAAACCATCTAGTTGGTTTTTTCTTATTATTTTGGGGGTTGGGACTTCAACTTGGCCATGGCATTGTTTTGTTTTGTTTTTGCTCAAGGCCAGTGCTCTACCTAGAACATGAGCAACAACTCCACTTCCGGCCTTTTGGTGGTTAATTAGAGATATGAGGCTCCAGGATTTTCCTGCTCAGACTGGCTTTCAATCCATGATCTTATCTCAGCCTCC